>NW_027476148.1:600000-779265 GCF_051020955.1 Megalopta genalis
AACTTCAAATACTTTTGAAATACATGATTTACCTTCAACTGCATGCGAAACAAACGAGTTAGCTCCAAATCCAAGCGAAACGCATGATTTATCTTCAAAATAATGCAAAGTAGAAGGCTTATCTTCAAAGCCATGCGACATAAGTGATTTAGCTTCAAATACTTGCGATATAATTGATATAGCTTCATATTCTTGCGAAACAAATGGTTCAGATTCAAATACTTGTGATATACATGATTTAGCTCCAACTGCATGCGAAACAAACGAGTTAGCCACAAATGCAAGCGAAGCACACTGTTTAGCTTCAAATCAAGGAGAAGTAGACGACTTAGCTGCAAATCCATGTGGAACAAATGGTTTTGCTTCAAATACTTGTGATATACATGATTTAGCGTCAACTGCATGTGAAACAAACGTGTTAGCTTCCAATTCATGCGATATAGATGAGTTAGCTTCAAATCAATGCGATGTAGTAGGTTTAGCTTCAAATCCATGCGAGACCAATGATTTCGTTTCAGATACTTGCGATATAAAAGATATAGCTTCGACTGCATGCGAAACAAACGACTTAGATTCAAATCCATGCGAAACACATGATTTAGTTTCAAATCAATGCGAAGTAGAAGGCGTAGCTTCGAATCCATGCGAGTCAAATGATTTAGTCTCAAATACTTGTGATATTCATGATATAGCTTCAAATGCAGGCGAAACAATCGAGTTAGCTTCAAAGCTATGCGACACAAATGATTTAGCTTCAAATCAATGCGAAGTTGAAGTCTTAGCATCAAATCAATGCGAAACAATTGGTTTAGCTTCAAATACTTGTGGTATAAATGATTTACCTTCTACTGCATGCGAAACAAACGAGTTAGCTTCAAATCATGCAAAATACATGATTTAGCTTCAAATCAAGGCGATGTAGAAGGTTTAGCTTCAAATTCATGCAAAACACATGATTTGGCTGCAAATCAAAGCGAAGTAGAAGGTTTAACTTCAAATCCATGCGAAACAATTCTTTTACCTTCAAATACTTTCGGTATAAATGAAACAGTTTGAAATGCATGCGAAACAAACGAGCTAGCTTCAAATCCATGCGGAACAAATGGTTTAGATTGAAATACTTGTGATATACATGATTTAGATTCAACTGCATGCGAAACAAACGAGTTAGCTTCAAATCCAAGGGAAACAAATGATTTAGCTTCAAATCAAGGCGAAGTAGAAGGCTTAGCTGAAAATACATGCGAAACAAATGATTTAGCTTCATATACTTGCGATATAATTGATAAAGCTTCAAATGCAGGCGAAACAAACGAGTTAGCTTCAAATCCAAGCGAAACACATGGTTTAGTTTCAAATCAATGCGAAGTAGAAGGCTTAGCTTCAAATCCATGCGACACCAATTATTTAGCTTCAAATACTTGCGATAGGAGTGATATAGCTTCAATGCAGGCGAAACAAACGAGTTAGCTTCAAAGCCATGCGACACAAATGATTTAGCTTCAAATACTTGCGATATAATTGATACAGCATCAAATGCAGGCGAAACAAACGAGTTAGCTTCAAATCCAAGTGAAACACATGATTTAGTGTCAAATCAATGCGAAGTAGAAGACTTAGCTTCAATTCCATGAGAAACAAATGATCTAGCTTCACATACTTGCGATATAAATGATATACCTTCAAATGCAGTTAAAACAAACGAGTTAGCTTCAAATCCATGCGGAACACATGATTTAGCATCTAATAAATGCGAAGTAGAAGGCTGATATTCGAATCAATGGCGAAGCAAAGGGTTTAGCTTCAAATACTTGTAATACACTTGATTTAACTTCAACAGCGTGCGAAACAAACGAGTTAGATTCAAATCCATGCGAACACATGATTTAGCTTCAAATCAATGCGAAGTAGAAGGTTTAGCTTCAAATCCGTGCGAGAAAAGTGATTTAGATACCAATACTTGCGATATAATTGATATAGCTTCAAATGCAGGCGAAGCAAACGAGTTAGCTTCAAATCTGTGCGAAACACATGACTTAGATTCAAATTCATGCGAAACACATGGTTTAGCTTCATATTCTTGCGAAACAAATGGTTTAGATTCAGGTACTTGTGATAAACATGATTTAGCTTCAAATGCAGGCGAAACATCGAGTTAGTTTCACATCCATGCGAAACACATGATTTAGCTACAAATCCGAGCGAAACACATGATTTAGTTCCAAATCAATGCGAAGTAGAAGGCTTAGCTTCAAATCCAAGCGAAACACAAGATTTACCTTCAAATTAATGCAAAGTGGAAGGCTTATCTTCAAAGCCATGCAACACAAATGATTTAGCTTCAAATACTTGCAATATAATTGATATAGCATCAAATGCAGGCGAAACAAACGAGTTAGCTTCAAATCTGTGCGAAACACATGATTTAGCGTCAAATTAATGCGAATTAGAATGCTTATCCTCAAAGCCATGCGACACATAAGATTCTGCTTCAAATACTTGCGATATGATTGATTTAGCTTCAAATGCAGGCGAAGCAAACAAGTTAGCTTCAAATCCAAGCGAAACACATGGTTTAGTTTCAAATCAATGAGAAGCAGAATGCTTAGCTTCAAATCCATGCGAAACAAATGATTTAGCTTCACATACTTGCGATATAAATGATATAGCTTCAAATGCAGGCGAAACAAACGAGTTACCTTCAAATCCAAGCGAAACACATGATTTACCTTCAAATTAATGCGAAGTAGAAGGCTTATCCTCAAAGCCATGCGACACAAATGATTCAGATTCAAATACTTGCGATATAATTGATATAGCTTCAAATGCAGGCGAAACAAACGAGTTAGCTTCAAATCCAAGCGAAACACATGACATACCTTCAAATTAATGCGAAGTAGAAGGCTTATCCTCAAAGCCATGCGACACAAATGATTCAGATTCAAATACTTGCGATATAAATGATATAGCTTCAAATGCAGGCGAAACAAACGAGTTAGCTTCAAATCCAAGCGAAACACATGGTTTAGTTTCAAATCAATGAGAAGCAGAAGGCTTAGCTTCAAATCCATGCGAAACAAATGATTTAGCTTCACATACTTGCGATATAAATGATATAGCTTCAAATGCAGGCGAAACAAACGAGTTACCTTCAAATCCAAGCGAAACACATGTTTTACCTTCAAATTAATGCAAAGAGGAAGGCTTATCTTCAAAGCCATTTTACACAAATGATTTAGTTTCAAATTCATGCGAAACACATGGTTTAGCTTCAAATCAAAACGAAACAAATGATTTAGCTTCAAATCAATGCGATGTAGAAGGCTTATCCTCAAAGCCATGCGACACAAATGATTCAGATTCAAATACTTGCGATATAATTGATATAGCTTCAAATGCAGGCGAAACAAACGAGTTAGCTTCAAATCCAAGCGAAACACATGGTTTAGTTTCAAATCAATGAGAAGCAGAAGGCTTAGCTTCAAATCCATGCGAAACAAATGATTTAGTTTCACATACTTGCGATATAAATGATATAGCTTCAAATGCAGGCGAAACAAACGAGTTACCTTCAAATCCAAGCGAAACACATGATTTACCTTCAAATTAATGCGAATTAGAAGGCTTATCCTCAAAGCCATGCGACACAAATGATTCAGATTCAAATACTTGCGATATAATTGATATAGCTTCAAATGCAGGCGAAACAAACGAGTTAGCTTCAAAGCCATGCAACACAAATGATTTAGCTTCAAATACTTGCGATATAATTGATATAGCTTCAAATGCAGGCGAAACAAACGAGTTACCTTCAAATCCAAGCGAAACACATGATTTACCTTCAAATTAATGCATAGCAGAAGGCTCATCTTCAAAGCCATGCGACACAAATGATTTAGCTTCAAATATTTTGCGATATAATTGATATAGCTTCAAATGCAGGCGAAACAAACGAGTTAGCTTCAAATCTGTGCGAAACACATGGTTTAGCTTCAAATCCATGCGAACCACATGATTTAGTTTCAAATCAATGTGAAGTAGAAGGCTTAGCTTCAAATCCATGCGAAACACATGATTTAGTTTCAAATCAATGCGAAGCAGAAGGCTTAGTTTCAAATCAATGCGAAGCAGAAGGCTTAGCTTCAAATCCATGCGAAACAAATGATTTAGTTTCACATACTTGCGATATAAATGATATAGCTTCAAATGCAGGCGAAACAAACGAGTTAGCTTCAAATCCAAGCGAAATACATGATTTACCTTCAAATTAATGCGAAGTAGAAGGCTTATCCTCAAAGCCATGCGATACAAATGATTTAGCTTCAAATACTTGCGATATAATTGATATAGCTTCAAATACATGCGAAACAAACGAGTTAGCTTCAAATCCAAGTGAAACACATGATTTAGTTCCAAATCAATGCGAAGTAGAAGGCTCAGCTTCAAATCCAAGCGAAACACATGGTTTAGTTTCAAATCAATGCGAAGTAGAAGGCTTATCTTCAAAGCCATGCGACACAAATGATTTAGCTTCAAATACTTGCGATATAATTGATATAGCTTCAAATGCAGGCGAAACAAACGAGTTAGCTTCAAATCCGTGCGAAACACATGACTTAGATTCAAATTCATGCGAAACACATGGTTTAGCTTCATATTCTTGCGAAACAAATGGTTTAGATTCAGGTACTTGTGATAAACATGATTTAGCTTCAAATGCAGGCGAAACATCGAGTTAGTTTCACATCCATGCGAAACACATGATTTAGCTACAAATCCGAGCGAAACACATGATTTAGTTCCAAATCAATGCGAAGTAGAAGGCTTAGCTTCAAATCCAAGCGAAACACAAGATTTACCTTCAAATTAATGCAAAGTGGAAGGCTTATCTTCAAAGCCATGCAACACAAATGATTTAGCTTCAAATACTTGCAATATAATTGATATAGCATCAAATGCAGGCGAAACAAACGAGTTAGCTTCAAATCTGTGCGAAACACATGATTTAGCGTCAAATTAATGCGAATTAGAATGATTATCCTCAAAGCCATGCGACACATAAGATTCTGCTTCAAATACTTGCGATATGATTGATTTAGCTTCAAATGCAGGCGAAGCAAACAAGTTAGCTTCAAATCCAAGCGAAACACATGGTTTAGTTTCAAATCAATGAGAAGCAGAATGCTTAGCTTCAAATCCATGCGAAACAAATGATTTAGCTTCACATACTTGCGATATAAATGATATAGCTTCAAATGCAGGCGAAACAAACGAGTTACCTTCAAATCCAAGCGAAACACATGATTTACCTTCAAATTAATGCGAAGTAGAAGGCTTATCCTCAAAGCCATGCGACACAAATGATTCAGATTCAAATACTTGCGATATAATTGATATAGCTTCAAATGCAGGCGAAACAAACGAGTTAGCTTCAAATCCAAGCGAAACACATGATTTACCTTCAAATTAATGCGAAGTAGAAGGCTTATCCTCAAAGCCATGCGACACAAATGATTCAGATTCAAATACTTGCGATATAATTGATATAGCTTCAAATGCAGGCGAAACAAACGAGTTAGCTTCAAATCCAAGCGAAACACATGACATACCTTCAAATTAATGCGAAGTAGAAGGCTTATCCTCAAAGCCATGCGACACAAATGATTCAGATTCAAATACTTGCGATATAAATGATATAGCTTCAAATGCAGGCGAAACAAACGAGTTAGCTTCAAATCCAAGCGAAACACATGGTTTAGTTTCAAATCAATGAGAAGCAGAAGGCTTAGCTTCAAATCCATGCGAAACAAATGATTTAGCTTCACATACTTGCGATATAAATGATATAGCTTCAAATGCAGGCGAAACAAACGAGTTACCTTCAAATCCAAGCGAAACACATGTTTTACCTTCAAATTAATGCAAAGAGGAAGGCTTATCTTCAAAGCCATTTTACACAAATGATTTAGTTTCAAATTCATGCGAAACACATGGTTTAGCTTCAAATCAAAACGAAACAAATGATTTAGCTTCAAATCAATGCGATGTAGAAGGCTTATCCTCAAAGCCATGCGACACAAATGATTCAGATTCAAATACTTGCGATATAATTGATATAGCTTCAAATGCAGGCGAAACAAACGAGTTAGCTTCAAATCCAAGCGAAACACATGGTTTAGTTTCAAATCAATGAGAAGCAGAAGGCTTAGCTTCAAATCCATGCGAAACAAATGATTTAGTTTCACATACTTGCGATATAAATGATATAGCTTCAAATGCAGGCGAAACAAACGAGTTACCTTCAAATCCAAGCGAAACACATGATTTACCTTCAAATTAATGCGAATTAGAAGGCTTATCCTCAAAGCCATGCGACACAAATGATTCAGATTCAAATACTTGCGATATAATTGATATAGCTTCAAATGCAGGCGAAACAAACGAGTTAGCTTCAAAGCCATGCAACACAAATGATTTAGCTTCAAATACTTGCGATATAATTGATATAGCTTCAAATGCAGGCGAAACAAACGAGTTACCTTCAAATCCAAGCGAAACACATGATTTACCTTCAAATTAATGCATAGCAGAAGGCTCATCTTCAAAGCCATGCGACACAAATGATTTAGCTTCAAATATTTTGCGATATAATTGATATAGCTTCAAATGCAGGCGAAACAAACGAGTTAGCTTCAAATCTGTGCGAAACACATGGTTTAGCTTCAAATCCATGCGAACCACATGATTTAGTTTCAAATCAATGTGAAGTAGAAGGCTTAGCTTCAAATCCATGCGAAACACATGATTTAGTTTCAAATCAATGCGAAGCAGAAGGCTTAGTTTCAAATCAATGCGAAGCAGAAGGCTTAGCTTCAAATCCATGCGAAACAAATGATTTAGTTTCACATACTTGCGATATAAATGATATAGCTTCAAATGCAGGCGAAACAAACGAGTTAGCTTCAATACAAGCGAAACAAACGAGTTAGGTTCCAATCCATGCGATTTCATGATTTAGATTCAAATCAATGTGAACTAGAGGTCCTAGCTTCAAATCCACGCAAAACAAATGATTTAGCGCAGGAACTTGCGATATAAGTGATATAGCTTCAAGTGCAGACGAAACATACAAGTTATCTTCAATTCCATGCGAAACACGTGATTTAGCTGCAAATCAATGCTATGTAGAAGGTTTAGCTTCAAATCCATGCGACACAAATGATTTAGCTTCAAATACTTACGATATAAATGAAATAGCTCCAAATGCAGGCGAAACAAACGAGTTAGCTACAAATGCAAGCGAAACACATGATTTAGTTTCAAATCAATGCGAAGTAGATGGCTTAACTTCAAATCCATGCGAAACAAATGATTTAGCTTCAAATACTTGCGAATATAAGTGATACAGCTTCAAATGCCATGCGAAACAAACGAGTTAGCATCAAATCCATGCGACACACATGATTTAGCTAAAACTCAATGCAAAGTAGAAGGCGTAGCTTCAAATCCATGCGGAACAAATGATTTAGCTTCAAATACTTGCGATATAAGTGATATAGATTCAACTGCAGGCGAAACAAACGAGGTAGCTTCAAATCCATGCGAAACAAATGATATTTCTTCAAATACTTGCGAAACAAATGATATTTCTTCAAATACTTGCGAAACAAATGATTTAGTTTCAAATACTTGCGTTATAAATGATATAACATCAAATGCAGGCAAAACAAACGAGTTAGCTTCAGACCAATTGGGAACACAAGATTTAGCTTCAAATCAATGCGAAGTAGAAGGCTTAGCTTCAAATCGATGCCATACGAATGATTTAGCTTCAAATACCTGCGATAGAAGTGATATAGCATCAAATGCAGTCGAAACAAACGAGTTACCTTCAAATCCAAGCGAAACACATGATTTACCTTCAAATTAATGCATAGCAGAAGGCTCATCTTCAAAGCCATGCGACACAAATGATTTAGCTTCAAATATTTTGCGATATAATTGATATAGCTTCAAATGCAGGCGAAACAAACGAGTTAGCTTCAAATCTGTGCGAAACACATGGTTTAGCTTCAAATCCATGCGAACCACATGATTTAGTTTCAAATCAATGTGAAGTAGAAGGCTTAGCTTCAAATCCATGCGAAACACATGATTTAGTTTCAAATCAATGCGAAGCAGAAGGCTTAGTTTCAAATCAATGCGAAGCAGAAGGCTTAGCTTCAAATCCATGCGAAACAAATGATTTAGTTTCACATACTTGCGATATAAATGATATAGCTTCAAATGCAGGCGAAACAAACGAGTTAGCTTCAAATCCAAGCGAAATACATGATTTACCTTCAAATTAATGCGAAGTAGAAGGCTTATCCTCAAAGCCATGCGATACAAATGATTTAGCTTCAAATACTTGCGATATAATTGATATAGCTTCAAATACATGCGAAACAAACGAGTTAGCTTCAAATCCAAGTGAAACACATGATTTAGTTCCAAATCAATGCGAAGTAGAAGGCTCAGCTTCAAATCCAAGCGAAACACATGGTTTAGTTTCAAATCAATGCGAAGTAGAAGGCTTATCTTCAAAGCCATGCGACACAAATGATTTAGCTTCAAATACTTGCGATATAATTGATATAGCTTCAAATGCAGGCGAAACAAACGAGTTAGCTTCAAATCTGTGCGAAACACATGACTTAGATTCAAATTCATGCGAAACACATGGTTTAGCTTCATATTCTTGCGAAACAAATGGTTTAGATTCAGGTACTTGTGATAAACATGATTTAGCTTCAAATGCAGGCGAAACATCGAGTTAGTTTCACATCCATGCGAAACACATGATTTAGCTACAAATCCGAGCGAAACACATGATTTAGTTCCAAATCAATGCGAAGTAGAAGGCTTAGCTTCAAATCCAAGCGAAACACAAGATTTACCTTCAAATTAATGCAAAGTGGAAGGCTTATCTTCAAAGCCATGCAACACAAATGATTTAGCTTCAAATACTTGCAATATAATTGATATAGCATCAAATGCAGGCGAAACAAACGAGTTAGCTTCAAATCTGTGCGAAACACATGATTTAGCGTCAAATTAATGCGAATTAGAATGCTTATCCTCAAAGCCATGCGACACATAAGATTCTGCTTCAAATACTTGCGATATGATTGATTTAGCTTCAAATGCAGGCGAAGCAAACAAGTTAGCTTCAAATCCAAGCGAAACACATGGTTTAGTTTCAAATCAATGAGAAGCAGAATGCTTAGCTTCAAATCCATGCGAAACAAATGATTTAGCTTCACATACTTGCGATATAAATGATATAGCTTCAAATGCAGGCGAAACAAACGAGTTACCTTCAAATCCAAGCGAAACACATGATTTACCTTCAAATTAATGCGAAGTAGAAGGCTTATCCTCAAAGCCATGCGACACAAATGATTCAGATTCAAATACTTGCGATATAATTGATATAGCTTCAAATGCAGGCGAAACAAACGAGTTAGCTTCAAATCCAAGCGAAACACATGACATACCTTCAAATTAATGCGAAGTAGAAGGCTTATCCTCAAAGCCATGCGACACAAATGATTCAGATTCAAATACTTGCGATATAAATGATATAGCTTCAAATGCAGGCGAAACAAACGAGTTAGCTTCAAATCCAAGCGAAACACATGGTTTAGTTTCAAATCAATGAGAAGCAGAAGGCTTAGCTTCAAATCCATGCGAAACAAATGATTTAGCTTCACATACTTGCGATATAAATGATATAGCTTCAAATGCAGGCGAAACAAACGAGTTACCTTCAAATCCAAGCGAAACACATGTTTTACCTTCAACTTAATGCAAAGAGGAAGGCTTATCTTCAAAGCCATTTTACACAAATGATTTAGTTTCAAATTCATGCGAAACACATGGTTTAGCTTCAAATCAAAACGAAACAAATGATTTAGCTTCAAATCAATGCGATGTAGAAGGCTTATCCTCAAAGCCATGCGACACAAATGATTCAGATTCAAATACTTGCGATATAATTGATATAGCTTCAAATGCAGGCGAAACAAACGAGTTAGCTTCAAATCCAAGCGAAACACATGGTTTAGTTTCAAATCAATGAGAAGCAGAAGGCTTAGCTTCAAATCCATGCGAAACAAATGATTTAGCTTCACATACTTGCGATATAAATGATATAGCTTCAAATGCAGGCGAAACAAACGAGTTACCTTCAAATCCAAGCGAAACACATGATTTACCTTCAAATTAATGCGAAGTAGAAGGCTTATCCTCAAAGCCATGCGACACAAATGATTCAGATTCAAATACTTGCGATACAATTGATATAGCTTCAAATGCAGGCGAAACAAACGAGTTACCTTCAAATCCAAGCGAAACACATGATTTACCTTCAAATTAATGCATAGCAGAAGGCTCATCTTCAAAGCCATGCGACGCAAATGATTTAGATTCAAATACTTGCGATATAAATGATATAGCTTCAAATGCAGGCGAAACAAACGAGTTAGCTTCAAATCCATGCGGAAGACATGATTTAGCTTCAAATCAATGCGAAGTAGAAGGCTTAGCTTCGAATCCATGCGAAACAAATGATTTAGCTTCACATACTTGCGATATAAATGATATAGCTTCAAATGCTGGCGAAACATACGAGTTACTTTCAAATTTAAGCGAAACACATGATTTACCTTCAAATTAATGCAAGGTAGAAGGCATAGCTTCAAATCCGTGCGAAACAAATGATTTACCTTCAAATACTTGCGGTATCAATGAAACAGCTTTAAATGCAGGCGAAACAAACGAGTTAGCTTCAAATCCATCAGCAACACATGATTAATCTTCAAATCAATGCGAAGTAGAAGGCTTGGCATCAAATCCAAGCGAAACACATGATTTATCTTCAAATCAATGCGAAACAAATGTTTTACCTTCAAATCAATGCGATGTAGAACGTTTAGCATCAAATCCATGCGACACAAATGATTCAGTTCCAAATATTTGCGATATAAATGATATTGCTTTGAATACAAGCGAAACAAACGAGTTAGGTTCCAATCCATGCGATTTCATGATTTAGATTCAAATCAATGTGAACTAGAGGTCCTAGCTTCAAATCCACGCAAAACAAATGATTTAGCGCAGGAACTTGCGATATAAGTGATATAGCTTCAAGTGCAGACGAAACATACAAGTTATCTTCAATTCCATGCGAAACACGTGATTTAGCTGCAAATCAATGCTATGTAGAAGGTTTAGCTTCAAATCCATGCGACACAAATGATTTAGCTTCAAATACTTACGATATAAATGAAATAGCTCCAAATGCAGGCGAAACAAACGAGTTAGCTACAAATGCAAGCGAAACACATGATTTAGTTTCAAATCAATGCGAAGTAGATGGCTTAACTTCAAATCCATGCGAAACAAATGATTTAGCTTCAAATACTTGCGAATATAAGTGATACAGCTTCAAATGCCATGCGAAACAAACGAGTTAGCATCAAATCCATGCGACACACATGATTTAGCTAAAACTCAATGCAAAGTAGAAGGCGTAGCTTCAAATCCATGCGGAACAAATGATTTAGCTTCAAATACTTGCGATATAAGTGATATAGATTCAACTGCAGGCGAAACAAACGAGGTAGCTTCAAATCCATGCGAAACAAATGATATTTCTTCAAATACTTGCGAAACAAATGATATTTCTTCAAATACTTGCGAAACAAATGATTTAGTTTCAAATACTTGCGTTATAAATGATATAACATCAAATGCAGGCAAAACAAACGAGTTAGCTTCAGACCAATTGGGAACACAAGATTTAGCTTCAAATCAATGCGAAGTAGAAGGCTTAGCTTCAAATCGATGCCATACGAATGATTTAGCTTCAAATACCTGCGATAGAAGTGATATAGCATCAAATGCAGTCGAAACAAACGAGTTAGCTTCAAGTCTATGCGAAAGACATGATTTAGCTTCAAATTCATGCGAAACACGTGGTTAAGCTTCATATTCTTGCGAAACAAATGGTTTAGATTCAGATACTTGTGATAAACATGATTTAGCTTCAAATTCAGGCGAAACAAACGAGTTAGTTTCAAATCCATGGGAAACACATGATTTAGCTTCAAATCCAAGCGAAACACATGGTTTAGCTTCATATTCTTGCGAAACAAATGGTTTAGCTTCATATACTTGTGATAAACATGAATTAGCTTCAACCGCATGCGAAACAAACGAGGTAGCTTCAAATCCATGCGAAACAAATTATTTTCCATCAAATACTTGCGATACAAGTGAACTAGCTTCAAATGCAGGCGAAACAAACCAGGTAGCTTCAATTCCATGCGAAACACATGATTTAGCTTAAGATTCATGCGAAACAGATTATTTAGCTTCACATACTTGCGATTAAATGATATAGCTTCAAATGCAATCGAAACAAACGAGTTAGCTTCAAATCCATACGAAACACATGATTTACCTTCAAATTAATGCAAAGTGGAAGGCTTATATTCAAAGCCACACAACACAAATGATTTAGCTTCAAATACTTGCGATATAATTGATATAGCATCAAATGCAGGCGAATCAAACGAGTTAGCTTCAAATCTGTGCGAAACACATGATTTAGCTTGAAATCAATGCGAAGTAGAAGGCTTAGCTTCAAAGCCATGCGACACAAATGATTTAGCTTTAAATACTTGCGATATAAATGATATAGCTTCAAATAGGGGCGAAACAAACGAGTTAGCTTCAAATCTGTGCGAAACACATGATTTTGCTTCAAATCAATGCGAAGTAGAAGGCTTAGCTTCAAAGCCATGCAACACAAATGATTTAGCTTCAAATACTTGCGATATAATTGATATAGCCTCAAATGCAGGCGAAACAAACGAGTTAGCTTCAAATCCAGGCGAAACACATGATTTACCTTCAAATTAATGCGAATTAGAAGGCTTATCCTCAAAGCCACGCGACACAAATGATTCTGATTCAAATACTTGCGATATGATTGATTTAGCTTCAAATGCAGGCGAAGCAAACGAGTTAGCTTCAAATCCAAGCGAAACACATGGTTTAGTTTCAAATCAATGCGAAGTAGAAGGCTTATCCTCAAAGCCATGCGACACAAATGATTTAGCTTCAAATATTTGCGATATAATTGATATAGCTTGACATGCATGCGAAACAAACGAGTTAGCTTCAAATCCAAGTGAAACACATTATTTTGTTCCAAATCAATGCGAAGTAGAAAGCTTAGCTTCAAATCCAATCGAAACACATGATTTACCTTCAAATTAATGCGAATTAGAAGGCTTATCCTCAAAGCCACGCGACACAAATGATTCTGATTCAAATACTTGCGATATGATTGATTTAGCTTCAAATGCAGGCGAAGCAAACGAGTTAGCTTCAAATCCAAGCGAAGCACATGGTTTAGTTTCAAATCAATGCGAAGTAGAAGGCTTATCCTCAAAGTCATGCGACAGAAATCGTATAGCTTCAAATGCTTGCGATATAATTGATAAAGCTTCAAATGCAGGCGAAACAAACGAGTTAGCTTCTAAGCCATGCAACACAAATGATTTAGCTTCAAATACTTGCGATATAATTGATATAGCTTCAAATGCAGGCGAAACAAACGAGTTACCTTCAAATCCAAGCGAAACACATGATTTACCTTCAAATTAATGCATAGCAGAAGGCTCATCTTCAAAGCCATGCGACACAAATGATTTAGCTTCAAATATTTTGCGATATAATTGATATAGCTTCAAATGCAGGCGAAACAAACGAGTTAGCTTCAAATCTGTGCGAAACACATGGTTTAGCTTCAAATCCATGCGAACCACATGATTTAGTTTCAAATCAATGTGAAGTAGAAGGCTTAGCTTCAAATCCATGCGAAACACGTGATTTAGTTTCAAATCAATGCGAAGCAGAAGGCTTAGTTTCAAATCAATGCGAAGCAGAAGGCTTAGCTTCAAATCCATGCGAAACAAATGATTTAGTTTCACATACTTGCGATATAAATGATATAGCTTCAAATGCAGGCGAAACAAACGAGTTAGCTTCAAATCCAAGCGAAATACATGATTTACCTTCAAATTAATGCGAAGTAGAAGGCTTATCCTCAAAGCCATGCGACACAAATGATTTAGCTTCAAATACTTGCGATATAATTGATATAGCTTCAAATACATGCGAAACAAACGAGTTAGCTTCAAATCCAAGTGAAACACATGATTTAGTTCCAAATCAATGCGAAGTAGAAGGCTCAGCTTCAAATCCAAGCGAAACACATGGTTTAGTTTCAAATCAATGCGAAGTAGAAGGCTTATCCTCAAAGCCATGCGACAGAAATCGTTTAGCTTCAAATACTTGCGATATAATTGATATAGCATCAAATGCAGGCGAAACAAACGAGTTAGCTTCAAATCTGTGCGAAACACGTGATTTAGCTTCAAATCAATGCGAAGTAGAAGGCTTAGCTTCAAAGCCATGCGACACAAATAATTTAGCTTTAAATACTTGCGATATAAATGATATAGCATCAAATGCAGGCGAAACAAACGAGTTAGCTTCAATTCTGTGCGAAACACATGATTTACCTTCAAATTAATGCAAAGTAGAAGGCTTATCTTCAAAGCCATGCGACACAAATGATTTAGCTTCAAATACTTGCGATATAATTGATATACCTTCAAATGCAGGCGAGACAAACGAGTTAGCTTCAAATCTGTGCGAAACACATGACTTAGATTCAAATTCATGCGAAATAAATGGTTTAGCTTCATATTCTTGCGAAACAAATGGTTTAGATTCAGGTACTTGTGATAAACATGATTTAGCTTCAAATGCAGGCGAAACATCGAGTTAGTTTCACATCCATGCGAAACACATGATTTAGCTACAAATCCAAGCGAAACACATGATTTAGTTCCAAATCAATGCGAAGTAGAAGGCTTAGCTTCAAATCCAAGCGAAACACATGATTTACCTTCAAATTAATGCAAAGTGGAAGGCTTATCTTCAAAGCCATGCAACACAAATGATTTAGCTTCAAATACTTGCAATATAATTGATATAGCATCAAATGCAGGCGAAACAAACGAGTTAGCTTCAAATCAGTGCGAAACACATGATTTAGCGTCAAATTAATGCGAATTAGAAGGCTTATCCTCAAAGCCATGCGACACATATGATTCTGCTTCAAATACTTGCGATATGATTGATTTAGCTTCAAATGCAGGCGAAGCAAACAAGTTAGCTTCAAATCCAAGCGAAACACATGGTTTAGTTTCAAATCAATGCGAAGTAGAACGCTTAGCTTCAAAGCCATGCAACACAAATGATTTAGCTTCAAATACTTGCGATACAATTGATATAGCTTCAAATGCAGGCGAAACAAACGAGTTACCTTCAAATCCAAGCGAAACACATGATTTACCTTCAAATTAATGCATAGCAGAAGGCTCATCTTCAAAGCCATGCGACGCAAATGATTTAGATTCAAATACTTGCGATATAATTGATATAGCTTCAAATGCAGGCGAAACAAACGAGTTAGCTTCAAATCCAAGCGAAACACATGGTTTAGTTTCAAATCAATGAGAAGCAGAATGCTTAGCTTCAAATCCATGCGAAACAAATGATTTAGCTTCACATACTTGCGATATAAATGATATAGCTTCAAATGCAGGCGAAACAAACGAGTTACCTTCAAATCCAAGCGAAACACATGATTTACCTTCAAATTAATGCGAAGTAGAAGGCTTATCCTCAAAGCCATGCGACACAAATGATTCAGATTCAAATACTTGCGATATAATTGATATAGCTTCAAATGCAGGCGAAACAAACGAGTTAGCTTCAAATCCAAGCGAAACACATGGTTTAGTTTCAAATCAATGAGAAGCAGAATGCTTAGCTTCAAATCCATGCGAAACAAATGATTTAGCTTCACATACTTGCGATATAAATGATATAGCTTCAAATGCAGGCGAAACAAACGAGTTACCATCAAATCCAAGCGAAACACATGATTTACCTTCAAATTAATGCGAAGTAGAAGGCTTATCCTCAAAGCCATGCGACACAAATGATTCAGATTCAAATACTTGCGATATAATTGATATAGCTTCAAATGCAGGCGAAACAAACGAGTTAGCTTCAAAGCCATGCAACACAAATGATTTAGCTTCAAATACTTGCGATATAATTGATATAGCTTCAAATGCAGGCGAAACAAACGAGTTACCTTCAAATCCAAGCGAAACACATGATTTACCTTCAAATTAATGCATAGCAGAAGGCTCATCTTCAAAGCCATGCGACACAAATGATTTAGCTTCAAATATTTTGCGATATAATTGATATAGCTTCAAATGCAGGCGAAACAAACGAGTTAGCTTCAAATCTGTGCGAAACACATGGTTTAGCTTCAAATCCATGCGAACCACATGATTTAGTTTCAAATCAATGTGAAGTAGAAGGCTTAGCTTCAAATCCATGCGAAACACATGATTTAGTTTCAAATCAATGCGAAGCAGAAGGCTTAGTTTCAAATCAATGCGAAGCAGAAGCTTAGCTTCAAATCCATGCGAAACAAATAATTTAGTTTCACATACTTGCGATATAAATGATATAGCTTCAAATGCGGGCGAAACAAACGAGTTAGCTTCAAATCCAAGCGAAATACATGATTTACCTTCAAATTAATGCGAAGTAGGAGGCTTATCCTCAAAGCCATGCGACACAAATGATTTAGCTTGAAATATTTGCGATATAATTGATATAGCTTGAAATGCATGCGAAACAAACGAGTTAGCTTCAAATCCAAGTGAAACACATGATTTTGTTCCAAATCAATGCGAAGTAGAAGGCTTAGCTTCAAATCCAATCGAAACACATGATTTACCTTCAAATTAATGCAAAGTGGAAGGCTTATATTCAAAGCCACACAACACAAATGATTTAGCTTCAAATACTTGCGATATAATTGATATAGCATCAAATGCAGGCGAATCAAACGAGTTAGCTTCAAATCTGTGCGAAACACATGATTTAGCTTGAAATCAATGCGAAGTAGAAGGCTTAGCTTCAAAGCCATGCGACACAAATGATTTAGCTTTAAATACTTGCGATATAAATGATATAGCTTCAAATAGGGGCGAAACAAACGAGTTAGCTTCAAATCTGTGCGAAACACATGATTTTGCTTCAAATCAATGCGAAGTAGAAGGCTTAGCTTCAAAGCCATGCAACACAAATGATTTAGCTTCAAATACTTGCGATATAATTGATATAGCCTCAAATGCAGGCGAAACAAACGAGTTAGCTTCAAATCCAGGCGAAACACATGATTTACCTTCAAATTAATGCGAATTAGAAGGCTTATCCTCAAAGCCACGCGACACAAATGATTCTGATTCAAATACTTGCGATATGATTGATTTAGCTTCAAATGCAGGCGAAGCAAACGAGTTAGCTTCAAATCCAAGCGAAACACATGGTTTAGTTTCAAATCAATGAGAAGTAGAAGGCTTATCCTCAAAGCCATGCGACACAAATGATTTAGCTTCAAATATTTGCGATATAATTGATATAGCTTGACATGCATGCGAAACAAACGAGTTAGCTTCAAATCCAAGTGAAACACATTATTTTGTTCCAAATCAATGCGAAGTAGAAGGCTTAGCTTCAAATCCAATCGAAACACATGATTTACCTTCAAATTAATGCGAATTAGAAGGCTTATCCTCAAAGCCACGCGACACAAATGATTCTGATTCAAATACTTGCGATATGATTGATTTAGCTTCAAATGCAGGCGAAGCAAACGAGTTAGCTTCAAATCCAAGCGAAGCACATGGTTTAGTTTCAAATCAATGCGAAGTAGAAGGCTTATCCTCAAAGTCATGCGACAGAAATCGTATAGCTTCAAATGCTTGCGATATAATTGATAAAGCTTCAAATGCAGGCGAAACAAACGAGTTAGCTTCTAAGCCATGCAACACAAATGATTTAGCTTCAAATACTTGCGATATAATTGATATAGCTTCAAATGCAGGCGAAACAAACGAGTTACCTTCAAATCCAAGCGAAACACATGATTTACCTTCAAATTAATGCATAGCAGAAGGCTCATCTTCAAAGCCATGCGACACAAATGATTTAGCTTCAAATATTTTGCGATATAATTGATATAGCTTCAAATGCAGGCGAAACAAACGAGTTAGCTTCAAATCTGTGCGAAACACATGGTTTAGCTTCAAATCCATGCGAACCACATGATTTAGTTTCAAATCAATGTGAAGTAGAAGGCTTAGCTTCAAATCCATGCGAAACACGTGATTTAGTTTCAAATCAATGCGAAGCAGAAGGCTTAGTTTCAAATCAATGCGAAGCAGAAGGCTTAGCTTCAAATCCATGCGAAACAAATGATTTAGTTTCACATACTTGCGATATAAATGATATAGCTTCAAATGCAGGCGAAACAAACGAGTTAGCTTCAAATCCAAGCGAAATACATGATTTACCTTCAAATAATGCGAAGTAGAAGGCTTATCCTCAAAGCCATGCGACACAAATGATTTAGCTTCAAATACTTGCGATATAATTGATATAGCTTCAAATACATGCGAAACAAACGAGTTAGCTTCAAATCCAAGTGAAACACATGATTTAGTTCCAAATCAATGCGAAGTAGAAGGCTCAGCTTCAAATCAAGCGAAACACATGGTTTAGTTTCAATCAATGCGAAGTAGAAGGCTTATCCTCAAAGCCATGCGACAGAAATCGTTTAGCTTCAATACTTGCGATATAATTGATATAGCATCAAATGCAGGCGAAACAAACGAGTTAGCTTCAAATCTGTGCGAAACACGTGATTTAGCTTCAAATCAATGCGAAGTAGAAGGCTTAGCTTCAAAGCCATGCGACACAAATAATTTAGCTTTAAATACTTGCGATATAAATGATATAGCATCAAATGCAGGCGAAACAAACGAGTTAGCTTCAATTCTGTGCGAAACACATGATTTACCTTCAAATTAATGCAAAGTAGAAGGCTTATCTTCAAAGCCATGCGACACAAATGATTTAGCTTCAAATACTTGCGATATAATTGATATACCTTCAAATGCAGGCGAGACAAACGAGTTAGCTTCAAATCTGTGCGAAACACATGACTTAGATTCAAATTCATGCGAAATAAATGGTTTAGCTTCATATTCTTGCGAAACAAATGGTTTAGATTCAGGTACTTGTGATAAACATGATTTAGCTTCAAATGCAGGCGAAACATCGAGTTAGTTTCACATCCATGCGAAACACATGATTTAGCTACAAATCCAAGCGAAACACATGATTTAGTTCCAAATCAATGCGAAGTAGAAGGCTTAGCTTCAAATCCAAGCGAAACACATGATTTAACTTCAAATTAATGCAAAGTGGAAGGCTTATCTTCAAAGCCATGCAACACAAATGATTTAGCTTCAAATACTTGCAATATAATTGATATAGCATCAAATGCAGGCGAAACAAACGAGTTAGCTTCAAATCTGTGCGAAACACATGATTTAGCGTCAAATTAATGCGAATTAGAAGGCTTATCCTCAAAGCCATGCGACACATATGATTCTGCTTCAAATACTTGCGATATGATTGATTTAGCTTCAAATGCAGGCGAAGCAAACAAGTTAGCTTCAAATCCAAGCGAAACACATGGTTTAGTTTCAAATCAATGCGAAGTAGAACGCTTAGCTTCAAAGCCATGCAACACAAATGATTTAGCTTCAAATACTTGCGATACAATTGATATAGCTTCAAATGCAGGCGAAACAAACGAGTTACCTTCAAATCCAAGCGAAACACATGATTTACCTTCAAATTAATGCATAGCAGAAGGCTCATCTTCAAAGCCATGCGACGCAAATGATTTAGATTCAAATACTTGCGATATAATTGATATAGCTTCAAATGCAGGCGAAACAAACGAGTTAGCTTCAAATCCAAGCGAAACACATGGTTTAGTTTCAAATCAATGAGAAGCAGAATGCTTAGCTTCAAATCCATGCGAAACAAATGATTTAGCTTCACATACTTGCGATATAAATGATATAGCTTCAAATGCAGGCGAAACAAACGAGTTACCTTCAAATCCAAGCGAAACACATGATTTACCTTCAAATTAATGCGAAGTAGAAGGCTTATCCTCAAAGCCATGCGACACAAATGATTCAGATTCAAATACTTGCGATATAATTGATATAGCTTCAAATGCAGGCGAAACAAACGAGTTAGCTTCAAAGCCATGCAACACAAATGATTTAGCTTCAAATACTTGCGATATAATTGATATAGCTTCAAATACAGGCGAAACAAACGAGTTACCTTCAAATCCAAGCGAAACACATGATTTACCTTCAAATTAATGCATAGCAGAAGGCTCATCTTCAAAGCCATGCGACACAAATGATTTAGCTTCAAATATTTTGCGATATAATTGATATAGCTTCAAATGCAGGCGAAACAAACGAGTTAGCTTCAAATCTGTGCGAAACACATGGTTTAGCTTCAAATCCATGCGAACCACATGATTTAGTTTCAAATCAATGTGAAGTAGAAGGCTTAGCTTCAAATCCATGCGAAACACATGATTTAGTTTCAAATCAATGCGAAGCAGAAGGCTTAGTTTCAAATCAATGCGAAGCAGAAGGCTTAGCTTCAAATCCATGCGAAACAAATGATTTAGTTTCAAATCAATGCGAAGTAGAAGGCTTAGTTTCAAATCTATTCGAAACAAATGATTTACCTTCAAATAGTTTTGATATAAATGAAATAGCTTCACATGCAGGCGAAACAAACGAGTTACCTTCAAATCCAAGCGAAACACATGATTTACCTTGAAATTAATGCATAGCAGAAGGCTCATCTTCAAAGCCATGCGACGCAAATGATTTAGATTCAAATACTTGCGATATAATTGATATAGCTTCAAATGCAGGCGAAACAAACGAGTTAGCTTCAAATCCAAGCGAAACACATGGTTTAGTTTCAAATCAATGAGAAGCAGAATGCTTAGCTTCAAATCCATGCGAAACAAATGATTTAGCTTCACATACTTGCGATATAAATGATATAGCTTCAAATGCAGGCGAAACAAACGAGTTACCTTCAAATCCAAGCGAAACACATGATTTACCTTCAAATTAATGCGAAGTAGAAGGCTTATCCTCAAAGCCATGCGACACAAATGATTCAGATTCAAATACTTGCGATATAAATGATATAGCTTCAAATGCAGGCGAAACAAACGAGTTAGCTTCAAATCCAAGCGAAACACATGGTTTAGTTTCAAATCAATGCGAAGTAGAAGGCTTAGTTTCAAATCTATTCGAAACAAATGATTTACCTTCAAATAGTTTTGATATAAATGAAATAGCTTCACATGCAGGCGAAACAAACGAGTTACCTTCAAATCCAAGCGAAACACATGATTTACCTTGAAATTAATGCATAGCAGAAGGCTCATCTTCAAAGCCATGCGACGCAAATGATTTAGATTCAAATACTTGCGATATAATTGATATAGCTTCAAATGCAGGCGAAACAAACGAGTTAGCTTCAAATCCAAGCGAAACACATGGTTTAGTTTCAAATCAATGAGAAGCAGAATGCTTAGCTTCAAATCCATGCGAAACAAATGATTTAGCTTCACATACTTGCGATATAAATGATATAGCTTCAAATGCAGGCGAAACAAACGAGTTACCTTCAAATCCAAGCGAAACACATGATTTACCTTCAAATTAATGCGAAGTAGAAGGCTTATCCTCAAAGCCATGCGACACAAATGATTCAGATTCAAATACTTGCGATATAAATGATATAGCTTCAAATGCAGGCGAAACAAACGAGTTAGCTTCAAATCCAAGCGAAACACATGGTTTAGTTTCAAATCAATGAGAAGCAGAAGGCTTAGCTTCAAATCCATGCGAAACAAATGATTTAGCTTCACATACTTGCGATATAAATGATATAGCTTCAAATGCAGGCGAAACAAACGAGTAACCTTCAAATCCAAGCGAAACACATGTTTTACCTTCAAATTAATGCAAAGAGGAAGGCTTATCTTCAAAGCCATTTTACACAAATGATTTAGTTTCAAATTCATGCGAAACACATGGTTTAGCTTCAAATCAAAACGAAACAAATGATTTAGCTTCAATTCAATGCGATGTAGAAGGCTTATCCTCAAAGCCATGCGACACAAATGATTCAGATTCAAATACTTGCGATATAGTTGATATAGCTTCAAATGCAGGCGAAACAAACGAGTTAGTTTCAAATCCAAGCGAAACACATGGTTTAGCTCCATATTCTTGCGAAACACATGGTTTAGCTACATATTCTTGCGAAACAAATGGTTTAGATTCAGATACTTGTGATAAACATGATTTAGCTTCAAATGCAGGCGAAACAAACGAGTTAGTTTCAAATCCATGCGAAACGCATGATTTACCTTCAAATCCATGCGAAACACATGATTTAGTTACAAATCAATGTGAACTAGTAGGCATAGCTTCATATCCATGCGAAACAAATGATTTAGTTTCACATACTTGCGATATAAATGATATAGCTTCAAATGCAGGCGAAACAAACGAGTTACCTTCAAATCCAAGTGAAACACATGATTTAGTTCCAAATCAATGCAAAGTAGGAGGCTCAGCTTCAAATCCAAGCGAAACACATGGTTTAGTTTCAAATCAATGCGAAGTAGAAGGCTTATCCTCAAAGCCATGCGACAGAAATCGTTAAGCTTCAAATACTTGCGATATAATTGATATAGCATCAAATGCAGGCGAAACAAACGAGTTACCTTCAAATCTGAGCGAAACACGTGATTTAGCTTCAAATCAATGCGATACACATGGTTTAGCTTCATATTCTTGCGAAACAAATGGTTTAGATTCAGGTACTTGTGATAAACACGATTTAGCTTCAAATGCAGGCGAAACATCGAGTTAGTTTCACATCCATGCGAAACACATGATTTAGCTTCAAATCCATGCGACACAAATGATTTAGTTTCAAATTCATGCGAAACACATGGTTTAGCTTCAAATCAAAGCGAAACAAATGATTTAGCTTCAAATCTATGCGATGTAGAAAGCTTATCCTCAAAGCCATGCGACACAAATGATTCATATTCAAATACTTGCTATATAATTGATATAGCTTCAAATGCAGGCGAAACAAACGAGTTAGCTTCAAATCTGTGCGAAACACATGACTTAGATTCAAATTCATGCGAAACACATGGTTTAGCTTCATATTCTTGCGAAACAAATGGTTTAGATTCAGGTACTTGTGATAAACATGATTTAGCTTCAAATGCAGGCGAAACATCGAGTTAGTTTCGCATCCATGCGAAACACATGATTTAGCTACAAATCCAAGTGAAACACATGATTTAGTTCCAAATCAATGCGAAGTAGAAGGCTTAGCTTCAAATCCAAGCGAAACACATGATTTACCTTCAAATTAATGCAAAGTGGAAGGCTTATCTTCAAAGCCATGCAACACAAATGATTTAGCTTCAAATACTTGCAATATAATTGATATAGCATCAAATGCAGGCGAAACAAACGAGTTAGCTTCAAATCTGTGCGAAACACATGATTTAGCGTCAAATTAATGCGAGTTAGAAGGCTTATCCTCAAAGCCATGCGACACATATGATTCTGCTTCAAATACTTGCGATATGATTGATTTAGCTTCAAATGCAGGCGAAGCAAACAAGTTAGCTTCAAATCCAAGCGAAACACATGGTTTAGTTTCAAATCAATGCGAAGTATAACGCTTAGCTTCAAAGCCATGCAACACAAATGATTTAGCTTCAAATACTTGCGATACAATTGATATAGCTTCAAATGCAGGCGAAACAAACGAGTTACCTTCAAATCCAAGCGAAACACATGATTTACCTTCAAATTAATGCATAGCAGAAGGCTCATCTTCAAAGCCATGCGACGCAAATGATTTAGATTCAAATACTTGCGATATAATTGATATAGCTTCAAATGCAGGCGAAACAAACGAGTTAGCTTCAAATCCAAGCGAAACACATGGTTTAGTTTCAAATCAATGAGAAGCAGAAGGCTTAGCTTCAAATCCATGCGAAACAAATGATTTAGCTTCACATACTTGCGATATAAATGATATAGCTTCAAATGCAGGCGAAACAAACGAGTTACCTTCAAATCCAAGCGAAACACATGGTTTAGATTCATATTCTTGCAAAACAAATGGTTTAGCTTCATATACTTGTGATAAACATGATTTAGTTTCAACCGCATGCGAAACAAACGGGTTAGCTTGAAATCCAAGCGAAACACATGGTTCAGCTTCATATTGTTGCGAAACAAATGGTTTAGCTTCATATACTTGTGATAAACATGATTTAGCTTCAACCGCATGCGAAACAAACGAGTTAGCTTTAAAACCAAGCGAGACACATGATTTAGCTTCAAATCAATGCGAAGTAGGTGGCTTAGCTTCATATCCATGCGAAAAAAATGACTTAGCTTCAAATACTTGCGAATATAAGTGATACAGCTTCAAATTCATGCGAAACAAACGAGTTAGCATCAAATCCATGCGAAACACATGATTTAGCTAAAACTCAATGCAAAGTAGAAGGCGTAGCTTCAAATCCATGCGGAACACAAGATTTAGCTTCAAATCAATGCGAAGCACATGGTTTAGCTTCATATACTTGCGAAACAAGTGGTTTAGGTTCAGATACTTGTGATAAACATGATTTAGCTTCAACTGCATGCGAAACAAACGAGTTAGTTTAAAATCCAAGCGAAACACACGATTTAGCTTCAAATCAATGCGAAGTAGATGGCTTAGCTTCAAATCCAAGCGAAACACATGATTTAGTTTCAAATCCAAGCGAAACACATGGTTTAGCTTCATATTCTTGCGAAACAAATGGTTTAGCTTCATATACTTGTGATAAACATGATTTAGCTTCAACCGCATGCGAAACAAACGAGTTAGCATTAAAACCAAGCGAGACACGTGATTTAGCTTCAAATCAATGCGAAGTAGATGGCTTAGCTTCATATCCATGCGAAACAAATGACTTAGCTTCAAATACTTGCGAATATAAGTGATACAGCTTCAAATGCATGCGAAACAAACGAGGTAGCTTCAAATCCATGCGAAACAAATGATTTTTCTTCAAATACTTGCGATACAAGTGAACTAGCTTCAAATACAGGCGAAACAAACCAGGTAGCTTCAATTCCATGCGAAACACATGATTTAGCTTAAGATTCATACGAAACAGATTATTTAGCTTCACATACTTGCGATTAAATGATATAGCTTCAAATGCAGTCGAAACAAACGAGTTAGCTTCAAATCCATACGAAACACATGATTTACCTTCAAATTAATGCAAAGTAGAAGGTTTATCTTCAAAGCCATGCGACTCAAATGATTTAGCTTCAAATACTTGTTATATAATTGATATAGCTTCAAAAGCAGGCGAAACAAACGAGTTAGCTTCAAATCCAAGCGAAACACATGATTTAGCTTCAAATCCAAGCGAAACACATGGTTTAGCTTCATATTCTTGCGAAACAAATGGTTTAGCTTCATATACTTGTGATAAACATGATTTAGCTTCAACCGCATGCGAAACAAACAGGTTAGCTTTAAAACCAAGCGAAACACATGATTCAGCTTCAAATCAATGCGAAGTAGATGGCTTAGCTTCTTATCCATGCGGAACAAATGATTTAGCTTCAAATACTTGCGATATAAGAGATATAGGTTCAACTGCAGGCGAAACAAACGAGGTAGCTTCAAATCCATGCGAAACAAATGATATTTCTTCAAATACTTGCGAAACAAATGATTTAGCTTCAAATACTTGCGTTATAAATGATATAACATCAAATGCAGGCAAATCAAACGAGTTAGCTTCAGATCCATGCGGAACACAAGATTTAGCTTCAAATCAATGCGAAGCACATGGTTTAGCTTCATATACTTGCGAAACAAGTGGTTCAGCTTCAGATACTTGTGATAAACATGATTTAGCTTCAACTGCAGGCGAAACAAACGAGTTAGCTTCAAATCCATTCGAAACACATGATTTACCTTCAAATTAATGCAAAGTAGAAGGTTTATCTTCAAAGCCATGCGACACAAATGACTTAGCTTCAAATACTTGTTATATAATTGATATAGCTTCAAATGCAGGCGAAACAAACGGGTTAGCTACAAATCCAAGCGAAACACATGATTTCGTTTCAAATCAATGCGAAGTAGATGGCTTAACTTCAAATCCATGCGAAACAAATGATTTAGCTTCATATACTTGCGACGTAAATGATATAGCTTCAAATGCAGGCGTAACAAACCAGGTAGCTTCAATTCCATGCGAAACACATGATTTAGCTTAAAATTCATACGAAACAAATGATTTATCTTCAAATACTTGCGATACAAGTGAACTAGCTTCGAATGCAGGCGAAACAAACCAGGTAGCTTCAATTCCATGCGAAACACATGATTTAGCTTAAGATTCATGCGAAACAGATTATTTAGCTTCACATACTTGCGATTAAATGATATAGCTTCAAATGCAGGCGAAACAAACGTGTTAGCTTCAAATCCAAGCGAAACACATGAATTAGTTTCAAATCAATGCGAAATAGATGGCTTAACTTCAAATCCATGCGAAACAAATGATTTAGCTTCAAATACTTGCGACGTAAATGATATAGCTTCAAATGCAGGCGAAACAAACCAGGTAGCATCAATTCCATGCGAAACACATGATTTAGCTTCAAATCAATGCGATGCACATGGTTTAGCTTCATATACTTGTGATAAACATGATTTAGTTTCAACCGCATGCGAAACAAACGGGTTAGCTTCAAATCCAAGCGAAACACATGGTTTAGCTTCATATTCTTGCGATACAAATGGTTTAGCTTCATATACTTGTGATAAACATGATTTAGCTTCAACCGCATGCGAAACAAACGGGTTAGCTTTAAAACCAAGCGAGACACATGATTTAGCTTCAAATCAATGCGAAGTAGATGGCTTAGCTTCATATCCATGCGAAACAAATGACTTAGCTTCAAATACTTGCGAATATAAGTGATACAGCTCCAAATGCCATGCGAAACAAACGAGGTAGCTTCAAATCCATGCGAAACAAATGATTTTTCTTTAAATACTTGCGATACAAGTGAACTAGCTTCAAATACAGGCGAAACAAACCAGGTAGCTTCAATTCCATGCGAAACACATGATTTAGCTTAAGATTCATACGAAACAGATTATTTAGCTTCACATACTTGCGATTAAATGATATAGCTTCAAATGCAGTCGAAACAAACGAGTTAGCTTCAAATCCATACGAAACACATGATTTACCTTCAAATTAATGCAAAGTAGAAGGTTTATCTTCAAAGCCATGCGACACAAATGATTTAGCTTCAAATCCAAGCGAAACACATGGTTTAGCTTCATATTCTTGCGAAACAAATGGTTTAGCTTCATATACTTGTGATAAACATGATTTAGCTTCAACCGCATGCGAAACAAACGGGTTAGCTTTAAAACCAAGCGAAACACATGATTTAGCTTCAAATCAATGCGAAGTAAATGGCTTAGCTTCTTATCCATGCGGAACAAATGATTTAGCTTCAAATACTTGCGATATAAGAGATATAGGTTCAACTGCAGGCGAAACAAACGAGGTAGCTTCAAATCCATGCGGAACAAACGATTTAGCTTCAAATCAATGCGAAGCACATCGTTTGGCTTCATATGGTTGCGAAATAAGTGGTTTAGCTTCAGATACTTGTGATAAACATGATTTAGCTTCAACTGCAGTCGAAACAAACGAGTTAGTTTCAAATCCATGCGAAACACATGATTTAGCTTCAAATCCAAGCGAAACACATGGTTTAGCTTCATATTCTTGCGAAACAAATGGTTTAGCTTCATATACTTGTGATAAACATGATTTAGCTTCAACTGCAGGCGAAACAATCGAGTTAGCTTCAAATCCATACGAAACACACGATTTACCTTCAAATTAATGCAAAGTAGAAGGTTTATCTTCAAAGCCATGCGACACAAATGACTTACCTTCAAATACTTGTTATATAATTGATATAGCTTCAAATGCAGGCGAAACAAACGAGTTAGCTACAAATCCAAGCGAAACACATGATTTAGTTTCGAATCAATGCGAAGTAGGTGGCTTAACTTCAAATCCATGCGAAACAAATGATTTAGCTTCAAATACTTGCGACGTAAATGATATAGCTTCAAATGCAGGCGTAACAAACCAGGTAGCTTCAATTCCATGCGAAACACATGATTTAGCTTCAAATCCATGCGAAACAAATGATTTATCTTCAAATACTTGCGATACAAGTGAACTAGCTTCAAATGCAGGCGAAACAAACCAGGTAGCTTCAATTCCATGCGAAACACATGATTTAGCTTAAGATTCATGCGAAACAGATTATTTAGCTTCACATACTAGCGATTAAATGATATAGCTTCAAATGCAGGCGAAACAAACGTGTTAGCTTCAAATCCAAGCGAAACACATGATTTAGTTTCAAATCAATGCGAAGTAGATGGCTTAGCTTCTTATCCATGCGAAACAAATGACTTAGCTTCAAATACTTGCGAATATAAGTGATAAGCTTCAAATGCATGCGAAACAAACGAGTTAGCATCAAATCCATGCGAAACACATGATTTAGCTAAAAATCAATGCGAAGTAGAAGGTGTAGTTTCAAATCCATGCGGAACAAATGATTTAGCTTCAAATACTTGCGATATAAGTGATATAGGTTCAACTGCAGGCGAAACAAACGAGGTAGCTTCAAATCCATGCGAAACAAATGATTTTTCTTCAAGTACTTGCGATACAAGTTAACTAGCTTCAAATGCAGGCGAAACAAACCAGGTAGCTTCAATTCCATGCGAAACACATGATTTAGCTTAAATTTGTTGCGAAACAAATGATTTAGCTTCAAATACCTGCGATATAAATGATATAAAATCAAATGCAGGCAAAACAAACGAGTTAGCTTCAGATCCATTCGGAACACAAGATTTAGCTTCAAATCAATGCGAAGCACATGGTTTAGCTTCATATTCTTGCGAAACATGTGGTTTAGCTTCAGATACTTGTGATAAACATGATTTAGCTTCAATTGCATGCGAAACAAACGAGTTAGTTTAAAATCCAAGCGAAACACATGATTTAGCTTCAAATCAATGCGAAGTAGATGGCTTAGCTTCATATCCATGTGAAACAAATGACTTAGCTTCAAATACGTGCGAATATAAGTGATACAGCTTCAAATGCATGCGAAACAAACGAGTTAGCATCAAATCCATGCGACACACATGATTTAGCTAAAACTCAATGCAAAGTAGAAGGCGTAGCTTCAAATCCATGCGGAACAAATGATTTAGCTTCAAATACTTGCGATATAAGTGATATAGATTCAACTGCAGGCGAAACAAACGAGGTAGCTTCAAATCCATGCGAAACAAATGATATTTCTTCAAATACTTGCGAAACAAATGATTTAGTTTCAAATACTTGCGTTATGAATGATATAACATCAAATGCAGGCAAAACAAACGAGTTAGCTTCAAATCCATGCGAAACACAAGATTTAGCTTCAAATCAATGCGAAGCACATGGTTTAGCTTCATATGCTTGCGAAACAAGTGGTTTAGCTTCAGATACTTGTGATAAACAGGATTTAGCTTCAACTGCAGTCGAAACAAACGAGTTAGTTTCAAATCCATGCGAAACACAAGATTTAGCTTCAAATCCAAGCGAAACACATGGTTTAGCTTCATATTCTTGCGAAACAAATGGTTTAGCTTCATATACTTGTGATAAACATGATTTAGCTTCAACCGCATGCGAAACAAACGAGTTAGCATCAAATCCATGCGACACACATGATTTAGCTAAAACTCAATGCAAAGTAGAAGGCGTAGCTTCAAATCCATGCGGAACAAATGATTTAGCTTCAAATACTTGCGATATAAGTGATATAGATTCAACTGCAGGCGAAACAAACGAGGTAGCTTCAAATCCATGCGAAAAAAATGATATTTCTTCAAATACTTGCGAAACAAATGATTTAGTTTCAAATACTTGCGTTATAAATGATATAACATCAAATGCAGGCAAAACAAACGAGTTAGCTTCAGATCCATTCGGAACACAAGATTTAGCTTCAAATCAATGCGAAGCACATGGTTTAGCTTCATATGCGTGCGAAACAAGTGGTTTAGCTTCAGATACTTGTGATAAACGTGATTTAGCTTCAAATGCAGGCGAAACAAACGAGTCAGTTTCAAATCCATGGGAAACACATGATTTAGCTTCAAATCCATGGGAAACACATGATTTAGCTTCAAATCCAAGCGAAACACATGGTTTAGCTTCATATTCTTGCGAAACAAATGATTTAGCTTCATATACTTGTGATAAACATGATTTAGCTTCAACCGCATGCGAAACAAACGAGTTAGCTTTAAAACCAAGCGAGGCACGTGATTTAGCTTCAAATCAATGTGAAGTAGATGGCTTAACTTCAAATCCATGCGAAACATATGATTTAGCTTCAAATACTTGCGACGTAAATGATATAGCTTCAAATGCAGGCGAAACAAACCAGGTAGCTTCAATTCCATGCGAAACACATGATTTAGCTTAAAATTCATACGAAACAAATGATTTAGCTTCAAATACTTGCGATATAAACGATATACCTTCAAATTCAGGCAAAGCAAACGAGTTAGCTTCAAATCCATGCGGAACACACGATTTAGCTTCAAATCAATGCGAAGCACATGGTTTAGCTTCATATGCTTGCGAAACAAGTGGTTTAGCTTCAGATACTTGTGATAAACAGGATTTAGCTTCAACTGCAGTCGAAACAAACGAGTTAGTTTCAAATCCATGCGAAACACATGATTTAGCTTCAAATCCAAGCGAGACACATGGTTTAGCTTCATATTCTTGCGAAACAAATGGTTTAGCTTCAACCGCATGCGAAACAAACGAGTTAGCTTTAAAACCAAGCGAGACACATGATTTAGCTTCAAATCAATGCGAAGTAGGTGGCTTAGCTTCATATCCATGCGAAACAAATGACTTAGCTTCAAATACTTGCGAATATAAGTGCTACTGCTTCAAATGCATGCGAAACAAACGAGTTAGCATCAAATCCATGCGAAACACATGATTTAGCTAAAAATCAATGCGAAGTAGATGGCGTAGCCTCAAATCCATGCGGAACAAATGATTTAGCTTCAAATACTTGCGATATAAGTGATATAGATTCAACTGCAGGCGAAACAAACGAGTTAGCTTCAAATCCAAGCGAAACACATGATTTAGTTTCAAATCAATGCGAAGTAGATGGCTTAGCTTCATATCCATGAGAAACAAATGACTTAGCTTCAAATACTTGCGAATATAAGTGATACAGCTTCAAATGCCATGCGAAACAAACGAGTTAGCATCAAATCCATGCGACACACATGATTTAGCTAAAACTCAATGCAAAGTAGAAGGCGTAGCTTCAAATCCATGCGGAACAAATGATTTAACTTCAAATACTTGCGATATAAGTGATATAGATTCAACTGCAGGCGAAACAAACGAGGTAGCTTCAAATCCATGCGAAACAAATGATATTTCTTCAAATACTTGCGAAACAAATGATTTAGTTTCAAATACTCGCGTTATAAATGATATAACATCAAATGCAGGCAAAACAAACGAGTTAGCTTCAGATCCATTCGGAACACATGATTTAGCTTCAAATTCATGCGAAACACGTGGTTTAGCTTCATATGCTTGCGAAACAAGTGGTTTAGCTTCAGATACTTGTGATAAACATGATTTAGCTTCAAATGCAGGCGAAACAAACGAGTTAGTTTCAAATCCATGGGAAACACATGGTTTAGCTTCAAATCCAAGCGAAACACATGGTTTAGCTTCATATTCTTGCGAAAGAAATGGTTTAGCTTCATATACTTGAGATAAACATGATTTAGCTTCAACCGCATGCGAAACAAACGAGTTAGCTTTAAAACCAAGCGAGACACATGATTTAGCTTCAAATCAATGCGAAGTAGGTGGCTTAGCTTCATATCCATGCGAAAAAAATGACTTAGCTTCAAATACTTGCGAATATAAGTGATACAGCTTCAAATTCATGCGAAACAAACGAGTTAGCATCAAATCCATGCGAAACACATGATTTAGCTAAAACTCAATGCAAAGTAGAAGGCGTAGCTTCAAATCCATGCGGAACAAATGATTTAGCTTCAAATACTTGCGATATAAGTGATATAGATTCAACTGCAGGCGAAACAAATGAGGTAGCTTCAAATCCATGCGAAACAAATGATATTTCTTCAAATACTTGCGAAACAAATGATTTAGCTTCAAATACTTGCTTTATAAATGATATAACATCAAATGCAGGCAAAACAAACGAGTTAGCTTCAGATCCATACGGAACAAATGATTTTTCTTCAAATACTTGCGATACAAGTGAACTAGCTTCAAATGCAGGCGAAAGAAACCAGGTAGCTTCAATTCCATGCGAAACACATGATTTAGCTTAAGATTCATGCGAAACAGATTATTTAGCTTCACATACTTGCGATTAAATGGTATAGCTTCAAATGCAGGCGAAACAAACGGATTAGCTTCAAATCCAAGCGAAACACATGATTTAGTTTCAAATCAATGCGAAGTAGTTGGCTTAACTTCAAATCCATGCGAAACAAATGATTTAGCTTCAAATACTTGCGACGTAAATGGTATAGCTTCAAATGCAGGCGAAACAAACCAAGTAGCTTCAATTCCATGCGAAACACATGATTTAGCTTAGAATTCATACGAAACAAATGATTTAGCTTCAAATATTTGCGATATAAACGATATACCTTCAAATGTAGGCAAAACAAACGAGTTAGCTTCAAATCCATGCGGAACACATGATTTAGCTTCAAATCAATGCGAAGCACGTGGTTTAGCTTCATATGCTTGCGAAACAAGTGGATTAGCTTCAGATACTTGTGATAAACATGATTTAGCTTCAACTGCATGCGAAACAAACTAGTTAGTTTACAATCCAAGAGAAACACACGATTTAGCTTCAAATCAATGCGAAGCACATGGTTTAGCTTCATATGGTTGCGAAACAAGTGGTTTATCTTCAGATACTTGTGATAAACATGATTTAGCTTCAACTGCAGTCGAAACAAACGAGTTAGTTTCAAATCCATGCGAAACACATGATTTAGCTTCAAATCCAAGCGAAACACATGGTTTAGCTTCATATTCTTGCGAAACAAATGGTTTAGCTTCATATACTTGTGATAAACATGATTTAGCTTCAACCGCATGCGAAACAAACGTGTTAGCTTTAAAACCATGCGAGACACATGATTTAGCTTCAAATCAATGCGAAGTAGATGGCTTAGCTTCTTATCCATGCGAATCAAATGACTTAGCTTCAAATACTTGCGAATATAAGTGACAAGCTTCAAATGCATGCGAAACAAACGAGTTAGCATCAAATCCATGCGAAACACATGATTTAGCTAAAAATCAATGCGAAGTAGAAGGCGTAGCTTCAAATCCATGCGACACAAATGATTTAGTTTCAAATTCATGCGAAACACATGGTTTAGCTTCAAATCCATTCGCAACACATGATTTAGTTTCAAATCAATGCGAAGCAGAAAGCTTAGCTTCAAATCTATGCGAAACAAATGATTTAGTTTCACATACTTGCGATATAAATGATATAGCTTAAAATGCAGGCGAAACAAACGAGTTAGCTTCAAATCCAAGCGAAACACATGATTTACCTTCAAATTAATGCGAAGTAGAAGGCTTATCCTCAAAGCCATACGACACAAATGATTTAGCTTCAAATACTTGCGATATAATTGATATAGCTTCAAATCAATGCGAAACAAACGAGTTAGCTTCAAATCCAAGCGGAACACATGATCTAGCTTCAAATCAATGCGAAGTAGATAGCTTAGCTTCGAATACATGCGAATCAAATGATTTAGCATCAAATGCTTGTCATATAAATGATATAGCCTCAAATGCAGGCCGAACAAACGAGTTAGCTTCAAATCCAAGCGAAACGTATGATTTAGCTTCAAATCAATGTGAAGTAGAAGGCTTAGCTTAAAAACTATGTGAATCAAATGTTTTCGCTTCAAATGCTTGTGATATACTTGATTTAGCTTCAACTGCATGCCAAACAAACGAGTTAGTTTCAAATCCAAGAGAAACACATGATTTAGTTTCAAGTCAGTGAGAAGTAGGAGGCTTAGCTTCAAATCCATGCGAATCAAATTGTTTAGCTTCAAATACTTGTGAAATACATGATTATCCTTTAACTGCATGCGAAACAAACGAGTTAGCTTCAAATCCATGCGAAACACATGATTTAGCTTCCAATCAATGCGAAGTAGAATGCTTAGCTTTAAATCCAAGCGAAACACATGATTTACCTTCAAATTAATGCAAAGTAGAAGGCTTATCTTCCAAGCCGTGCGACATAAATGATTTAGCTTCAAATACTTGCGATATAATTGATATAGCTTCAAATGCAGGCTAAACATACGAGTTAGCTTCAAATCTGTGCGAAACACATGGTTTAGCTTCAAATCCATGCGAACCACATGATTTAGTTTCAAATCAATGTGAAGTAGAAGTCTTAGCTTCAAATCCATGCGAAACACATGATTTAGTTTCAAATCAATGCGATGCAGAAGGCTTAGATTCAAATCAATGCGAAGCAGAAGGCTTAGCTTCAAATCCATGCGAAACACATGACTTAGTTTCAAATCAATGCGAAGCAGAAGGCTTAGCTTCAAATCAATGCGAAGCAGAAGGCTTAACTTCAAATCCATGCGAAACAAATGATTTAGTTTCACATACTTGCGATATAAATGATATAGCTTCAAATGCAGGCGAAACAAACGAATTACCTTCAAATCCAAGCGAAACACATGATTTACCTTCAAATTAATGCAAAGAGGAAGGCTTATCTTCAAAGCCATGCGACACAAATGATTTAGTTTCAAATTCATGCGAAACACATGGTTTAGCTTCAAATCCAAGCGAAACAAATGATTTAGCTTCAAATCAATGCGATGTAGAAGGCTTAGCTTCAAACCCGCGCAAAACACATGATTTTGCTTCAAATCCTTGCGAAGTAGAGCTTCAAATCCATGCGACACAATATATTTAGCTTCAAATATTTTGCGATATAATTGATAAAGCTTCAAATGCAGGCGAAACAAACGAGTTAGCTTCAAAGCAATGCAACACATATGATTTAGTGTCAAATCAATGCGAAGTAGAAGGCTTAGCTTCTAATCAATGCGAAACAAATGATTTAGCTTCACATACTTGCGATATAAATGATATAGCTTCAAATGCAGGCGAAACAAACGAGTTAGCTTCAAATCCAAGCGAAATACATGATTTACCTTCAAATTAATGCGAAGTAGAATGCTTAGCTTCAAATCCAAGCGAAACACATGATTTACCTTCAAATTAATGCAAAGTGGAAGGCTTATATTCAAAGCCATGCAACACAAATGATTTAGCTTCAAATACTTGCGATATAATTGATATAGCATCAAATGGAGGCAAAACAAACGAGTTAGCTTCAGATCCATTCGGAACACAAGATTTAGCTTCAAAGCAATGCGAACCACATGGTTTAGCTTCATATACTTGCGAAACAAATGGTTTAGCTTCAGATACTTGTGATAAACATGATTTAGCTTCAACTGCATGCGAAACAATCGCGATAGCTTCAAATGCAAGGGAAACAAATGATTTAGCTTCAAATCCAAGCGAAAAACATGATTTACCTTCAAACTAATGCATAGCAGAAGGCTCATCTTCAAAGCCATGCGACACAAATGATTTAGCTTCAAATACTTGCGATATAATTCATATAGCTTCAAATGCAGGCGAAACAAACAAGTTAGCTTCAAATCTGTGCGAAACACATGATTTAGCTCCAAATTCATGCGAAACACATGGTTTAGCTTCATATCCTTCAAAACAAATGATTTAGATTCAGATAATTGTGATAAACATGATTTAGCTTCAAATCCAGGCGAAACAAACGAGTTTGTTTCAAATCCAAGCGAAACACATGGTTTAGCTTCATATTCTTGCGAAACAAATGGTTTGGCTTCACATACTTGCGATATAAATGATATAGCTTCAAATGCATGCGAAACAAACGAGTTAGCTTCAAATCCAAGCGAAACACATGATTTAGTTCCAAATCAATGCGAAGTAGAAGGCTTAGCTTCTAATCAATGCGAAACAAATGATTTAGCTTCACATACTTACGATATAAATGATATAGCTTCAAATAAAGGCGAAACAAACCAGTTCGCTTCAAATTCAAGCGAAACACATGATTTACCTTCAAATTAATGCAAAGTAGAAGGCTTATCTTCCAAGCCATGCGACATAAATGATTTAGCTTCAAATACTTGCGATATAATTGATATAGCTTCAAATGCAGGCTAAACATACGAGTTAGCTTCAAATCTGTGCGAAACACATGGTTTAGCTTCAAATCCATGCGAACCACATGATTTAGTTTCAAATCAATTTGAAGTAGAAGTCTTAGCTTCAAATCCATGCGAAACACATGATTTAGTTTCAAATCAATGCGAAGCAGAAGGCTTAGCTTCAAATCAATACGAAGCAGAAGGCTTAGCTTCAAATCCATGCGAAACAAATGATTTAGTTTCACATACTTGCGATATAAATGATATAGCTTCAAATGCAGGCGAAACAAACGAGTTAGCTTCAAATCCAAGCGAAACACACGGTTTAGTTTCAAATCAATGAGAAGCAGAAGGCTTAGCTTCAAATCCATACGAAACAAATGATTTAGCTTCACATACTTGCGATATAAATGATATAGCTTCAAATGCAGGCGAAACAAACGAATTACCTTCAAATCCAAGCGAAACACATGATTTACCTTCAAATTAATGCAAAGAGGAAGGCTTATCTTCAAAACCATGCGACACAAATGATTTAGTTTCAAATTCATGCGAAACACATGGTTTAGCTTCAAATCCAAGCGAAACAAATGATTTAGCTTCAAATCAATGCGATGTAGAAGGATTAGCTTCAAACCCGCGCGAAACACATGATTTTGCTTCAAATCCTTGCGAAGTAGAAGGAGTAGCTTCAAATCCATGCGACACAATATATTTAGCTTCAAATATTTTGCGATATAATTGATAAAGCTTCAATTGCAGGCGAAACAAACGAGTTAGCTTCAAAGCAATACAACACATATGATTTAGTGTCAAATCAATGCGAAGTAGAAGGCTTAGCTTCTAATCAATGCGAAACAAATGATTTAGCTTCACATACTTGCGATATAAATGATATAGCTTCAAATGCAGGCGAAACAAACGAGTTAGCTTCAAATCCAAGCGAAATACATGATTTACCTTCAAATTAATGCGAAGTAGAATGCTTATCCTCAAAGCCATGCGACACAAATGATTTAGCTTCAAATACTTGCGATATAATTGATATAGCTTCAAATGCATGCGAAACAAACGAGTTAGCTTCAAATCCAAGTGAAACACATGATTTAGTTCCAAATCAATGCGAAGTAGAAGGCTTAGCTTCAAATCCAAGCGAAACACATGATTTACCTTCAAATTAATGCAAAGTGGAAGGCTTATATTCAAAGCCATGCAACACAAATGATTTAGCTTCAAATACTTGCGATATAATTGATATAGCATCAAATGCAGGCGAAACAAACGAGTTAGCTTCAGATCCATTCGGAACGCAAGATTTAGCTTCAAAGCAATGCGAACCACATGGTTTAGCTTCATATACTTGCGAAACAAATGGTTTAGCTTCAGATACTTGTGATAAACATGATTTAGCTTCAACTGCATGCGAAACAATCGCGATAGCTTCAAATGCAAGGGAAACAAATGATTTAGCTTCAAATCCAAGCGAAAAACATGATTTACCTTCAAACTAATGCATAGCAGAAGGCTCATCTTCAAAGCCATGCGACACAAATGATTTAGCTTCAAATACTTGCGATATAATTCATATAGCTTCAAATGCAGGCGAAACAAACAAGTTAGCTTCAAATCTGTGCGAAACACATGATTTAGCTCCAAATTCATGCGAAACACATGGTTTAGCTTCATATCCTTCAAAACAAATGATTTAGATTCAGATAATTGTGATAAACATGATTTAGCTTCAAATCCAGGCGAAACAAACGAGTTTGTTTCAAATCCAAGCGAAACACATGGTTTAGCTTCATATTCTTGCGAAACAAATGGTTTGGCTTCATATACTTGCGATATAAATGATATAGCTTCAAATGCATGCGAAACAAACGAGTTAGCTTCAAATCCAAGCGAAACACATGATTTAGTTCCAAATCAATGCGAAGTAGAAGGCTTAGCTTCTAATCAATGCGAAACAAATGATTTAGCTTCACATACTTACGATATAAATGATATAGCTTCAAATAAAGGCGAAACAAACCAGTTCGCTTCAAATTCAAGCGAAACACATGATTTACCTTCAAATTAATGCAAAGTAGAAGGCTTATCTTCCAAGCCATGCGACATAAATGATTTAGCTTCAAATACTTGCAATATAATTGATATAGCTTCAAATGCAGGCTAAACATACGAGTTAGCTTCAAATCTGTGCGAAACACATGGTTTAGCTTCAAATCCATGCGAACCACATGATTTAGTTTCAAATCAATTTGAAGTAGAAGTCTTAGCTTCAAATCCATGCGAAACACATGATTTAGTTTCAAATCAATGCGAAGCAGAATGCTTAGCTTCAAATCAATGCGAAGCAGAAGGCTTAGCTTCAAATCCATGCGAAACAAATGATTTAGTTTCACATACTTGCGATATAAATGATATAGCTTCAAATGCAGGCGAAACAAACGAGTTAGCTTCAAATCCAAGCGAAACACACGGTTTAGTTTCAAATCAATGAGAAGCAGAAGGCTTAGCTTCAAATCAATGCGACACAAATGATTTAGCTTCAAATACTTGCGATATAATTGATAAAGCTTCAAATGCAGGCGAAACAAACGAGTTAGCTTCAAATCCAAGCGAAACACATGATTTAGTTTCGAATCAATGCGAAGTAGAAGGCTTAGCTTCAAATCCATGCGAAACAAATGATTTAGCTTCACATACTTGCGATATAAATAATATAGCTTCAAATGCAGGCGAAAGAAACGAGTTACCATCAAATCCAAGCGAAAAACATGATTTACCTTCAAATTAATGCAAAGCAGAAGGCTTATCTTCAAAGCCATGCGACGCAAATGATTTAGCTTCAAATAATTGCGATATAATTGATATAGCTTTAAATGCAGGCGAAACAAACGAGTTAGCTTCAAATCTGTGCGAAACACATGATTTAGCTTCAAATTCATGCGTGGTAGAAGGATTTGCTTCAAATCCATGAGAAACAATTGATTTATGTTCAGATACTTGCGATATAAGTGATATAGCATCAAATGCAGACGAAACAAACGAGTTAGCTTCAAAACCAAGCGAAACACATGATTCAGCATCTAATCAATGCGATGTAGAAGCCTTAGCTTCAAATCCATGCGGAACAAATGAATTAGCTTCAAATACTTGCTATATAAGTGATATAGATTCTAATGCAGGCGAAACAAACGAGATAGCTTCAAATCCATGCGAAACACATTATTTAGCTGTAAATCAATGCTATGTAGAAGGTTTAGCTTCAAATCCATGCAATACACAAGATTTAGCTTCAAATCAATGCAATGTATAAGGTTTAGCATCAAATCCATGTGGAACAAATGATTGAGCTTCTAACACTTGGAATTTAGGTGATATAGCTTCAAATGCAGGTGAAACAAACGAGTTAGCTACTAATCCATGCGAAACAAATGATTTACCTTCAAATCAATGCGAAGTAGAAGGCTTAGCTTCAAATCAATGCGACACAAATGATTTAGCTTCAAATACTTGCGATATAATTGATAAAGCTTCAAATGCAGGCGAAACAAACGAGTTACCTTCAAATCCAAGCGAAACACATGATATACCTTCAAATTAATGCAAAGTAGAAGGCTCATCTTCAAAGCCATGCGACACAAATGATTTAGCTTCAAATACTTGCGATATAATTGATATAGCTTCAAATGCAGGCGAAACAAACAAGTTAGCTTCAAATCTGTGCGAAACACATGATTTAGCTTCAAATTCATACGAAACACATGGTTTAGCTTCATATTCTTGCAAAACAAATGGGTTAGATTCAGATACTTGTGATAAACATGATTTAGCTTCAAATCCAGGCGAAACAAACGAGTTAGTTTTAAATCCAAGCGAAACACATGGTTTAGCTTCATATTCTTGCGAAACAAATGGTTTAGCTTCATATACTTGCGATATAAATGATATAGCTTCAAATGCATGCGAAACAAACGAGTTAGCTTCAAATCCAAGCGAAACACATGATTTTGCTTCAAATCAATGCGAAGTAGAAGGAGTAGCTTCAAATCCATGCGAAACAAATGATTTAGCTTCACATACTTACGATATAAATGATATAGCTTCAAATAAAGGCGGAACAAACGAGTTCGCTTCAAATTCAAGCGAAACACATGATTTACCTTCAAATTAATGCAAAGTAGAAGGCTCATCTTCAAAGCCATGCGACACAAATGATTTAGCTTCAAATACTTGCGATATAATTGATATAGCTTCAAATGCAGGCGAAACATACAAGTTAGCTTCAAATCTGTGCGAAACACATGATTTAGCTTCAAATTCATTCGAAACACATGGTTTAGCTTCATATTCTTGCAAAACAAATGGTTTAGATTCAGATACTTGTGATAAACATGATTTAGCTTCAAATCCAGGCGAAACAAACGAGTTAGTTTTAAATCCAAGCGAAACACATGGTTTAGCTTCATATTCTTGCGAAACAAATGGTTTAGCTTCATATACTTGCGATATAAATGATATAGCTTCAAATGCATGCGAAACAAACGAGTTAGCTTCAAATCCAAGCGAAACACATGATTTTGCTTCAAATCAATGCGAAGTAGAAGGAGTAGCTTCAAATCCATGCGAAACAAATGATTTAGCTTCACATACTTACGATATAAATGATATAGCTTCAAATAAAGGCGAAACAAACGAGTTCGCTTCAAATTCAAGCGAAACACATGATTTACCTTCAAATTAATGCAAAGTAGAAGGCTCATCTTCAAAGCCATGCGACACAAATGATTTAGCTTCAAATACTTGCGATATAATTGATATAGCTTCAAATGCAGGCGAAACAAACAAGTTAGCTTCAAATCTGTGCGAAACACATGATTTAGCTTCAAATTCATACGAAACACATGGTTTAGCTTCATATTCTTGCAAAACAAATGGTTTAGATTCAGATACTTGTGATAAACATGATTTAGCTTCAAATCCAGGCGAAACAAACGAGTTAGTTTTAAATCCAAGCGAAACACATGGTTTAGCTTCATATTCTTGCGAAACAAATGGTTTAGCTTCATATACTTGCGATATAAATGATATAGCTTCAAATGCATGCGAAACAAACGAGTTAGCTTCAAATCCAAGCGAAACACATGATTTTGCTTCAAATCAATGCGAAGTAGAAGGAGTAGCTTCAAATCCATGCGAAACAAATGATTTAGCTTCACATACTTACGATATAAATGATATAGCTTCAAATAAAGGCGAAACAAACGAGTTCGCTTCAAATTCAAGCGAAACACATGATTTACCTTCAAATTAATGCAAAGTAGAAGGCTCATCTTCAAAGCCATGCGACACAAATGATTTAGCTTCAAATACTTGCGATATAATTGATATAGCTTCAAATGCAGGCGAAACAAACAAGTTAGCTTCAAATCTGTGCGAAACACATGATTTAGCTTCAAATTCATACGAAACACATGGTTTAGCTTCATATTCTTGCAAAACAAATGGTTTAGATTCAGATACTTGTGATAAACATGATTTAGCTTCAAGTCCAGGCGAAACAAACGAGTTAGTTTTAAATCCAAGCGAAACACATGGTTTAGCTTCATATTCTTGCGAAACAAATGGTTTAGCTTCATATACTTGCGATATAAATGATATAGCTTCAAATGCATGCGAAACAAACGAGTTAGCTTCAAATCCAAGCGAAACACATGATTTAGTTCCAAATCAATGCGAAGAAGAAGGCTTAGCTTCAAATCCATGCGATACAAATGATTTAGCTTCAAATACTTGCGATAGAAGTGATATAGCTTCAATGCAGACGAAACAAACGAGTTAGCTTCAAAGCCATTCAACACAAATGATTTAGCTTCACATACTTACGATATAAATGATATAGCTTCAAATAAAGGCGAAACAAACGAGTTAGCTTCAAATCTGTGCGAAACACATGATTTAGCTTCAAATTCATGCGAAACACATGGTTTAGCTTCATATTCTTGCGAAACAAATGGTTTAGACTCAGATAATTGTGATAAACATGATTTAGATTCAAATGCTGGCGAAACAATCGAGTTAGCTTCAAATCCAAGCGAAACACATGGTTTAGTTTCAAATCAATGAGAAGCAGAAGGCTTAGCTTCAAATCCATGCGATCCACATGATTTAGTATCAAATCAATGTGAAGTAGAAGGCTTAGCTTCAAATCCATGCGAAACACATGATTTAGTTTCAAATCAATGCGAAGCAGAAGGCTTAGCTTCAAATCAATGCGAAGCAGAATGCTTAGTTTCAAATCAATGCGAAACAAATGATTTAGTTTCACATACTTGCGATATAAATGATATAGCTTCAAATGCAGGCGAAACAAACGAGTTAGCTTCAAACCCAAGCGAAATACATGATTTACCTTCAAATTAATGCGAATTAGAAGGCTTATCCTCAAAGCCATGCGACACAAATGATTCTGCTTCAAATACTTGCGATATGATTGATTTAGCTTCAAATGCAGGCGAAGCAAAACGAGTTAGCTTCAAATCCAAGCGAAACACATGGTTTAGTTTCAAATCAATGCGAATTAGAAGGCTTATCCTCAAAGTCATGCGACGGAAATCGTTTAGCTTCAAATACTTGCGATATAATTGATAAAGCTTCAAATGCAGGCGAAACAAACGAGTTAGCTTCAAATCCAAGCGAAACAGATGATTTAGTTTCAAATCAATGCGAAGTAGAAGGCTTAGCTTCAAATCCATGCGACACAAATGATTTACCTTCAAATACTTGCGATAGAAGTGATATAGCTTCAATGCAGGCGAAACAAACGAGTTAGCTTCAAAGCCATGCAACACAAATGATTTAGCTTCAAATACTTGCGATATAATTGATATAGCTTCAAATGCAGGCGAAACAAACGAGTTACCTTCCAATCCAAGCGAAACACATGATTTACCTTCAAATTAATGCATAGCAGGAGGCTCATCTTCAAAGCCATGCGACACAAATGATTTAGCTTCAAATACTTGCGATATAATTGATATAGCTTCAAATGCAGGCGAAACAAACAAGTTAGCTTCAAATCTGTGCGAAACACATGATTTAGCTTCAAATTCATACGAAACACATGGTTTAGCTTCATATTCTTGCAAAACAAATGGTTTAGATTCAGATACTTGTGATAAACATGATTTAGCTTCAAATGCAGGCGAAACAAACGAGTTAGTTTCAAATCCATGCAAAACCCCTTGATTTAACTTCAAATCCATGCGAAACGCATGATTTAGCTTCAAATCAATGCGACGGAGAAGGGGTTGCTTAAAATACATGCGACACATATGATTTAGCTTCAAATACTTGCGATATAATTGATGATGCTTCTGAAGGCAAAACAAACGAGTTAGCTTCAAATCCATGCGAAACGCATGATTTAGCTTCAAATCAATGCGATGTAGAAGGCTTAGCTTCAAATCCATGCGAAACACATGATTCTGCTTCAAATCAATGCGAAGTAGAAGACTTAGCTTCAAATCCATGCGAATCAAATGATTTTGCTTCAAATACTTGTGATATACATCATATAGCTTCAAACGCAGGCGAAACAATCGCGTTAGGTACAAATCCAAGGGAAACAAATGATTTAGCTTCAAATCAATGCGAAGTAGAAGGCTTATCTTCAAATACATGCGGAACAAATGATTTATATTCAAATACTAGCCATATAATTGATATAGTGTCAACTGCAGGCGAAACAATCGACCTAGCTTCAAATCCAAGCGAAACACATGACTTACCTTCAAATTAATGCGAAGTAGAAGGCTTATCCTCAAAGCCATGCGACACAAATGATTCTGCTTCAAATATTTGCTATATGATTGATTTAGCTTCAAATGCATGCGAAACAAACAACTTAGCTACAAATCCAAGCGAAACACATGATTTAGTTCCAAATCAATGCAAAGTAGAAGGCTTAGCTTCAAATCCAAGCGAAACACATGATTTACCTTCAAATTAATGCAAAGTGGAAGGCTTATCTTCAAAGCCATGCAACACAAATGATTTAGCTTCAAATACTTGCAATATAATTGATATAGCATCAAATGCAGGCGAAACAAACGAGTTAGCTTCAAATCCCAGCGAAACACATGGTTTAGTTTCCAATCAATGCGAAGTAGAAGGCTTAGCTTCACATACATGAGAAACAAATGATTTAGCTTCAGATAGTTGCGATATAATTGATAAAGCTTCAAATGCAGGCGAAACAAACGAGTTAGATTCAAATCCAAGCAAAACAGATGATTTAGTTTCAAATCAATGCGAAGTAGAAGGCTTAGCTTCAAATCCGTGCGACACAAATGATTTAGCTTCAAATACTTGCGATAGAAGTGATATAGCTTCAAATGCAGGCGAAACAAACGAGTTACCTTCAAATCCAAGCGAAACACATGGTTTAGCTTCATATTCTTGCGAAACAAATGGTATAGATTCAGATACTTGTGATAAACATGATTTAGCTTCAAATGCAGGCGAAACAAACGAGATAGTTTCAAATCCATGCGAAACACATGATTTACCTTCAAATCCATGCGAAACACATGATTTAGTTACAAATCAATGCGAAGTAGTAGGCATAGCTTCATATCCATGCGAAACACATGACTTACCTTCAAATTAATGCGAAGTAGAAGGCTTATCCTCAAAGCCATGCGACACAAATGATTCTGCTTCAAATACTTGCTATACGATTGATTTAGCTTCAAATGCATGCGTAACAAACAACTTAGCTACAAATCCAAGCGAAACACATGATTTAGTTCCAAATCAATGCGAAGTAGAAGGCTTAGCTTCAAATCCATGCGACACAACTGATTTAGCTTCAAATACTTGCAATAGAAGTGATATAGCTTCAATGCAGGCGAAACAAACGAGTTAGCTTCAAAGCCATGCGACACAAATGATTTAGCTTCAAATCCATGCGAAACACATGATTTTGTTTCACATCAATGCGAAGTAGTAGACATAGCTTCATATCCATGCGAAACAATTGATTTAGCTTCACATACTTGCGATATAAATGATATAGCCTCAAATGCAGGCGAAACAAACGAGTTAGCATCAAATCCCAGCGAAACACATGGTTTAGTTTCAAATCAATGCGAAGTAGAAGGCTTAGCTTCACATACATGAGAAACAAATGATTTAGCTTCAGATAATTGCGATATAATTGATAAAGCTTCAAATGCAGGCGAAACAAACGAGTTAGCTTCAAATCCAAGCGAAACACATGATTTAGTGTCAAATCAATGCGAAGTAGAAGCCTTAGCTTCATCTCCATGCGAAACAAATGATTTAGCTTCACAGACTTGCGATATAAATGATGTAGCTTCAAATAAGGGCGAAACAAACGAGTTAGCATCAAATCTGTGCGAAACACATGATTTAGCTTCAAATTCATGCGAAACACATGGTTTAGCTTCATATTCTTGCGAAACAAATGGTTTAGATTCAGATAATTGTGATAAACATGATTTAGCTTGAAATGCTGGCGAATCAAACGAGTTACCTTCAAATCCAAGCGAAACACATGATATACCTTCAAATTAATGCAAAGTAGAAGGCTCATCTTCAAAGCCATGCGACACAAATGATTTAGCTTCAAATACTTGCGATATAATTGATATAGTTTCAAATGCAGGCGAAACAAACAAGTTAGCTTCAAATCTGTGCGAAACACATGATTTAGCTTCAAATTCATACGAAACACATGGTTTACCTTCATATTCTTGCAAAACAAATGGTTTAGATTCAGATACTTGTGATAAACATGATTTAGCTTCAAATCCAGGCGAAACAAACGAGTTAGTTTTAAATCCAAGCGAAACACATGGTTTAGCTTCATATTCTTGCGAAACAAATGGTTTAGCTTCATATACTTGCGATATAAATGACATAGCTTCAAATGCATGCGAAACAAACGAGTTAGCTTCAAATCCAAGCGAAACACATGATTTTGCTTCAAATCAATGCGAAGTAGAAGGAGTAGCTTCAAATCCATGCGAAACGAATGATTTAGCTTCACATACTTACGATATAAATGATATAGCTTCAAATAAAGGCGAAACAAACGAGTTCGCTTCAAATTCAAGCGAAACACATGATTTACCTTCAAATTAATGCAAAGTAGAAGGCTCATCTTCAAAGCCATGCGACACAAATGATTTAGCTTCAAATACTTGCGATATAATTGATATAGCTTCAAATGCAGGCGAAACAAACAAGTTAGCTTCAAATCTGTGCGAAACACATGATTTAGCTTGAAATTCATACGAAACACATGGTTTAGCTTCATATTCTTGCAAAACAAATGGTTTAGATTCAGATACTTGTGATAAACATGATTTAGCTTCAAATGCAGGCGAAACAAACGAGTTAGTTTCAAATCCATGCAAAACCCCTTGATTTAACTTCAAATCCATGCGAAACGCATGATTTAGCTTCAAATCAATGCGACGGAGAAGGGGTTGCTTAAAATACATGCGACACATATGATTTAGCTTCAAATACTTGCGATATAATTGATGATGCTTCTGAAGGCAAAACAAACGAGTTAGCTTCAAATCCATGCGAAACGCATGATTTAGCTTCAAATCAATGCGATGTAGAAGGCTTAGCTTCAAATCCATGCGAAACACATGATTCTGCTTCAAATCAATGCGAAGTAGAAGACTTAGCTTCAAATCCATGCGAATCAAATGATTTTGCTTCAAATACTTGTGATATACATCATATAGCTTCAAACGCAGGCGAAACAATCGCGTTAGGTACAAATCCAAGGGAAACAAATGATTTAGCTTCAAATCAATGCGAAGTAGAAGGCTTATCTTCAAATACATGCGGAACAAATGATTTATATTCAAATACTAGCCATATAATTGATATAGTGTCAACTGCAGGCGAAACAATCGACCTAGCTTCAAATCCAAGCGAAACACATGACTTACCTTCAAATTAATGCGAAGTAGAAGGCTTATCCTCAAAGCCATGCGACACAAATGATTCTGCTTCAAATACTTGCTATATGATTGATTTAGCTTCAAATGCATGCGAAACAAACAACTTAGCTACAAATCCAAGCGAAACACATGATTTAGTTCCAAATCAATGCGAAGTAGAAGGCTTAGCTTCAAATCCAAGCGAAACACATGATTTACCTTCAAATTAATGCAAAGTGGAAGGCTTATCTTCAAAGCCATGCAACACAAATGATTTAGCTTCAAATACTTGCAATATAATTGATATAGCATCAAATGCAGGCGAAACAAACGAGTTAGCTTCAAATCCCAGCGAAACACATGGTTTAGTTTCCAATCAATGCGAAGTAGAAGGCTTAGCTTCACATACATGAGAAACAAATGATTTAGCTTCAGATAGTTGCGATATAATTGATAAAGCTTCAAATGCAGGCGAAACAAACGAGTTAGATTCAAATCCAAGCAAAACAGATGATTTAGTTTCAAATCAATGCGAAGTAGAAGGCTTAGCTTCAAATCCGTGCGACACAAATGATTTAGCTTCAAATACTTGCGATAGAAGTGATATAGCTTCAAATGCAGGCGAAACAAACGAGTTACCTTCAAATCCAAGCGAAACACATGGTTTAGCTTCATATTCTTGCGAAACAAATGGTATAGATTCAGATACTTGTGATAAACATGATTTAGCTTCAAATGCAGGCGAAACAAACGAGATAGTTTCAAATCCATGCGAAACACATGATTTACCTTCAAATCCATGCGAAACACATGATTTAGTTACAAATCAATGCGAAGTAGTAGGCATAGCTTCATATCCATGCGAAACACATGACTTACCTTCAAATTAATGCGAAGTAGAAGGCTTATCCTCAAAGCCATGCGACACAAATGATTCTGCTTCAAATACTTGCTATACGATTGATTTAGCTTCAAATGCATGCGTAACAAACAACTTAGCTACAAATCCAAGCGAAACACATGATTTAGTTCCAAATCAATGCGAAGTAGAAGGCTTAGCTTCAAATCCATGCGACACAACTGATTTAGCTTCAAATACTTGCAATAGAAGTGATATAGCTTCAATGCAGGCGAAACAAACGAGTTAGCTTCAAAGCCATGCGACACAAATGATTTAGCTTCAAATCCATGCGAAACACATGATTTTGTTTCACATCAATGCGAAGTAGTAGACATAGCTTCATATCCATGCGAAACAATTGATTTAGCTTCACATACTTGCGATATAAATGATATAGCCTCAAATGCAGGCGAAACAAACGAGTTAGCATCAAATCCCAGCGAAACACATGGTTTAGTTTCAAATCAATGCGAAGTAGAAGGCTTAGCTTCACATACATGAGAAACAAATGATTTAGCTTCAGATAATTGCGATATAATTGATAAAGCTTCAAATGCAGGACAGACAAACGAGTTAGCTTCAAATCCAAGCGAAACAGATGATTTAGTTTCAAATCAATGCGAAGTAGAAGGCTTAGCTTCAAATCCATGCGACACAAATGATTTAGCTTCACAGACTTGCGATATAAATGATATAGCTTCAAATAAGGGCGAAACAAACGAGTTAGCTTCAAATCTGTGCGAAACATATGATTTAGCTTCAAATTCATGCGAAACACATGGTTTAGCTTCACATGCTTGCGAAACAAATGGTTTAGATTCCGATAATTGTGATAAACATGGTTTAGCTTCCAATGCTGGCGAAACAAACGAGTCAGCTTCAAATCTGTGCGAAACACATGATTTAGCTTCAAATACATGAGAAACAAATGATTTAGCTTCAGATACTTGCGATACAAGAGACATAGTTTCAGATGCAGGCAAAACAAGCGAGTTATCTACAAATACATGCGAAACACATCATTTAGCTTCAAATCAATGCGAAGTAGAAGGCTTAGCTTATAAACCATGCGACACAAATGGTTTAGCTTCAAATATTTCTGATATACATGATTTAGCTTCAACTGCATGCGAAACAAACGAGCAAGATTCAACTCCAAGCGAAAAAATGATTTAGCCATAAATCAATGCGAAGTAGAAGGCTTGGCATCAAGTCCAAGCGAAACACATGATTTATCATCAAATCAATGCGAAACACATGATTTAGCTTCAAATCCATGAGAAACACCTGGTTTAGCTTCAAATTCCTGCGAAACAAATGGTTTAGCTTCAGATACTTGTGATAAACATGATTTAGCTTCAACTGCATGCGAAACAATCGCGTTAGCTTCAAATGCAAGGGAAACATGTGATTTAGCTTCAAATCAATGCGAAGTAGAAGGTGTAGCTTCAAAACCATGCGACACAAATGATTTAGCTTCAAATACTTGCGATATAAATGATATAGCATCAAATGCAGGCGAAACAAACGAGTTAGCTTCAAATCCAAGCGAAACACATGATTTAGTTTCAAATCAATGCGAAGTAGAAGGCTTATCTTCAAATCCATGCGACACAAATGATTTAGCTTCAAATACTTGCGATAGAAGTGATATAGCTTCAATGCAGGCGTAACAAACGAGTTAGCTTCAAATCCAAGCGAAACACATGATTTGGTTTCAAATCAATGCGAAGCAGAAGGCATAGCTTCAAATCCATGCGAAACAAATGATTTAGCTTCACATACTTGCGATATAAATGATATAGCTTCAAATACAGGCGACACAAACGAGTTAGCTTCAAATCCAAGCGAAACACATGATTTAGTTTCAAATCAATGCGAAGTAGAAGGCTTATCTTCAAATCCATGCGACAAAAATGATTTAGCTTTAAATACTTGCGATATAAATGATATAGCATCATATGCAGGCGAAACAAAAGAGTTAGCTTCAAATCCATGCGAAACACATGATTTTGCTTCAAATCAATGCGAAGTAGAAGGCTTAGATTCAAATCCATGCAAAGCAACTGGTTTATCTTCAAATACTTGTAATATTCATTATTTAGATTCAACTGCATGCGAAACAAACGATTTAGCTTCAAATACTAGCCTCATAAATGAAATAGATACAAAGGCAGGTGAAACAAATGAGTTAGCTTCAAATCCATGCAAAACACATGATTAAGCTTCAAATGCATGCGAAACACATGATTCAGGTTCAAATTCATGGGTAACACGTGGTTTAGCATCAAATATATGCGAAACAAATTGTTTAGCTTCAGATACTTGCAATATAAATGATATAGCTTCTAATGCAGGCGAAACAAACAAGTTAGCTTCAAATTCATGCGAAACACATGATTCTGCTTCAAATCAATGCGAAGTAGAAGACTTAGCTTCAAATCCATGCGAATCAAATGATTTTGCTTCAAATACTTCTGATATACATCATATAGCTTCAAACGCAAGCGAAACAATCGCGTTACCTTCAAATCCAAGGGAAACAAATGATTTAGCTTCAAATCAATGCGAAGTTGAAGGCTTAGCTTCAAATCAATGCGAAACAAATGGTTTAGCTTCAAATACTTGTGGTATACATGATTTACGTTCAACTGCATGCGAAACAAACGAGTTACCTTCAAATCCAAGCGAAACCATCAAATACTTGCGATAGATAAGTGATATAAGTGATACAGTTTCAATGCAGGCGAAACAAACGAGTTAGCTTCAAATCTGTGCGAAATACATGATTTAGCTTCAAATTCATGCGAAACACATGATTTAGCTTAATATTCTTGCGAAACAAATGGTTTAGATTCAGATAATTGTGATAAACATGATTTAGCTTCAAATGCAGGCCAAACAAACGAGTTACCATCAAATCCAAGCGAAACGCATGATTTACCTGCAAATTAATGCATAGCAGAAGGCTTTCTTCAAAGCCATGAGACACAAATGATTTAGCTTCAAATACTTGCGATATAATTGATATAGCTTCAAATGCAGGCGAAACAAACGAGTTAGCTTCAAATCTGTGCGAAACTCATGATTTAGCTTAAAATTCATGCGAAACACATGGTTTAGCTTCATATTCTTGCGAAACAAATTGTTTAGATTCAGATACTTGTGATAAACATAATTTAGCTTCAAATGCAGGCGAAACAGAGTTAGCTTCACATCCATGCGAAACACATGATTTAGCTTCAAATCCATGCGAAACACATGATGTAGTTTCAAATCAATGCGAAGTAGTAGACATAGCTTCATATCCATGCGAAACAAATGATTTAGCTTCACATACTTGCGATATAAATGATATAGCCTCAAATGCAGGCGAAACAAACGAGTTAGCTTCAAATCCAAGCGAAACACATGATTTAGTGTCAAATCAATGCGACGTAGAAGCCTTAGCTTCATCTCCATGCGAAACAAATGATTTAGCTTCACAGACTTGCGATATAAATGATATAGATTCAAATGCAGGCGAAACAAACGAGTTAGCTTCAAATCTGTGCGAAACACATGATTTAGCTTCAAATACATGCGAAACACATGATTTTGTTTCACATCAATGCGAAGTAGTAGACATAGCTTCATATCCATGCGAAACAAATGATTTAGCTTCACATACTTGCGATATAAATGATATAGCCTCAAATGCAGGCGAAACAAACGAGTTTGCTTCCAATCCAAGCGAAACACATGATTTACCTTCAAATTAATGCGAAGTAGAAGGCTTATCCTCAAAGCCATGCGACACAAATGATTCAGCTTCAAATACTTGCGATATAATTGATTTAGCTTCAAATGCAGGCGAAACAAACGAATTAGCTTCAAATCCATGCGAAACACATGGTTTAGCTTCATATTCTTGCGAAACAAATGGTTTAGCTTCAAATACTTGCCATATAAATGATATAGCATCAAATTCAGGCGAAACAAACGAGTTAGCTTCAAATCCAAGCGAAACACATGATTTAGTTTCAAATCAATGCGAAGTAGAAGGCTTATCTTCAAATCCATGCGACACAAATGATTTAGCTTCAAATACTTGCGATAGAAGTGATATAGCTTCAATGCAGGCGAAACAAACGAGTTAGCTTCAAATCTGTGCGAAACACATGATTTAGCTTCAAATTCATGCGAAACACATGGTTTAGCTTCATATTCTTGCGAAACAAATGGTTTAGATTCTGATAATTGTGATAAACATGATTTAGCTTCAAATCCTGGCGAAACAAACGAGTTACCTTCAAATCCAAGCGAAACACATGATTTAACTTCAAATTAATGCAAAGTAGATGGCTTATCTTCAAACGCATGCGACACAAATGATTTAGCTTCAAATACTTGCGATATAATTGATATAGCTTCAAATGCAGGCGAAACAAACGAGTTAGCTTCAAATCTGTGCGAAACACATGATTTAGCTTCAAATTCATGCGAAACACATGGTTTAGCTTCATATTCTTGCGAAACAAATGGTTTAGATTCAGATACTTGTGATAAACATGATTTAGCTTCAAATGCAGGCGAAACAAACGAGTTAGTTTCAAATCCATGCAAAACCCCTTGATTTAACTTCAAATCCATGCGAAACACATGATTTAGTTTCAAATCAATGCGAAACACATGGTTTAGCTTCATATTCTTGCGAAACAAATGGTTTAGATTCAGATAGTTGTGATAAACATGATTTAGCTTCAAATGCAGGCGAAACAAACGAGTTAGCTTCAAATCCAAGCGAAACACATGATTTACCTTCAAATTAATGCGAAGTAGAAGGCTTATCCTCAAAGCCATGCGACACAAATGATTTAGCTTCAAATACTTGCGATACAATTCATATAGCTTCAAATGCATGCGAAACAAACGAGTTAGCTTCAAATCCAAGCGAAACACATGATTTAGTTCCAAATCAATGCGAAGTAGAAGGCTTATCCTCAAAGCCATGCGACACAAATGATTCTGCTTCAAATACTTGCTATATGATTGATTTAGCTTCAAATGCATGCGAAACAAACAACTTAGCTACAAATCCAAGCGAAACACATGATTTAGTTCCAAATTAATGCGAAGTAGAAGGCTTAGCTTCAAATCCAAGCGAAACACATGATTTACCTTCAAATTAATGCAAAGTCGAAGGCTTATCTTCAAAGCCATGCAACACAAATGATTTAGCTTCAAATACTTGCAATATAATTGATATAGCATCAAATGCAGGCGAAACAACGAGTTAGCTTCAAATCTTTGCGAAACACATGATTTAGCGTCAAATCAATGCGAAGTAGAAGGCTTATCTTCAAAGCCATGCGACACAAATGATTTAGCTTTAAATACTTGCGATATAAATGATATAGCATCAAATGCAGGCGAAACAAACGAGTTAGCTTCACATCCATGCGAAACACATGATTTAGCTTCAAATCCATGCGAAACACATGATGTAGTTTCAAATCAATGCGAAGTAGTAGACATAGCTTCATATCCATGCGAAACAAATGATTTAGCTTCACATACTTGCGATATAAATGATATAGCCTCAAATGCAGGCGAAACAAACGAGTTAGCTTCAAATCCAAGCGAAACACATGATTTAGTGTCAAATCAATGCGACGTAGAAGCCTTAGCTTCATCTCCATGCGAAACAAATGATTTAGCTTCACAGACTTGCGATATAAATGATATAGATTCAAATGCAGGCGAAACAAACGAGTTAGCTTCAAATCTGTGCGAAACACATGATTTAGCTTCAAATACATGCGAAACACATGATTTTGTTTCACATCAATGCGAAGTAGTAGACATAGCTTCATATCCATGCGAAACAAATGATTTAGCTTCACATACTTGCGATATAAATGATATAGCCTCAAATGCAGGCGAAACAAACGAGTTTGCTTCCAATCCAAGCGAAACACATGATTTACCTTCAAATTAATGCGAAGTAGAAGGCTAATCCTCAAAGCCATGCGACACAAATGATTCAGCTTCAAATACTTGCGATATAATTGATTTAGCTTCAAATGCAGGCGAAACAAACGAATTAGCTTCAAATCCATGCGAAACACATGGTTTAGCTTCATATTCTTGCGAAACAAATGGTTTAGCTTCAAATACTTGCCATATAAATGATATAGCATCAAATTCAGGCGAAACAAACGAGTTAGCTTCAAATCCAAGCGAAACACATGATTTAGTTTCAAATCAATGCGAAGTAGAAGGCTTATCTTCAAATCCATGCGACACAAATGATTTAGCTTCAAATACTTGCGATAGAAGTGATATAGCTTCAATGCAGGCGTAACAAACGAGTTAGCTTCAAATCCAAGCGAAACACATGATTTGGTTTCAAATCAATGCGAAGCAGAAGGCATAGCTTCAAATCCATGCGAAACAAATGATTTAGCTTCACAGACTTGCGATATAAATGATATAGCTTCAAATAAGGGCGAAACAAACGAGTTAGCTTCAAATCTGTGCGAAACACATGATTTAGCTTCAAATTCATGCGAAACACATGGTTTAGCTTCATATTCTTGCGAAACAAATGGTTTAGATTCTGATAATTGTGATAAACATGATTTAGCTTCAAATCCTGGCGAAACAAACGAGTTACCTTCAAATCCAAGCGAAACACATGATTTAACTTCAAATTAATGCAAAGTAGATGGCTTATCTTCAAACGCATGCGACACAAATGATTTAGCTTCAAATACTTGCGATATAATTGATATAGCTTCAAATGCAGGCGAAACAAACGAGTTAGCTTCAAATCTGTGCGAAACACATGATTTAGCTTCAAATTCATGCGAAACATATGGTTTAGCTTCATATTCTTGCGAAACAAATGGTTTAGATTCAGATACTTGTGATAAACATGATTTAGCTTCAAATGCAGGCGAAACAAACGAGTTAGTTTCAAATCCATGCAAAACCCCTTGATTTAACTTCAAATCCATGCGAAACACATGATTTAGTTTCAAATCAATGCGAAACACATGGTTTAGCTTCATATTCTTGCGAAACAAATGGTTTAGATTCAGATAGTTGTGATAAACATGATTTAGCTTCAAATGCAGGCGAAACAAACGAGTTAGCTTCAAATCCAAGCGAAACACATGATTTACCTTCAAATTAATGCGAAGTAGAAGGCTTATCCTCAAAGCCATGCGACACAAATGATTTAGCTTCAAATACTTGCGATACAATTCATATAGCTTCAAATGCAGGCGAAACAAACGAGTTAGCTTCAAATCTGTGCGAAACACATGGTTTAGCTTCATATTCTTGCGAAACAAATGGTTTAGATTCAGATAATTGTGATAAACATGATTTAGCTTCAAATGCAGGCGAAACAAACGAGATAGTTTCAAATCCATGCGAAACACATGATTTACCTTCAAATCCATGCGAAACACATGATTTAGTTACAAATCAATGCGAAGTAGAAGGCTTAGCTTCAAATCCGTGCGACACAAATGATTGAGCTTCAAATACTTGCGATAGAAGTGATATAGCTTCAATGCAGGCGAAACAAACGAGTTAGCTTCAAAGCCATGCGACAGAAATGATTTAGCTTCAAATACTTGCGATATAATTGATACAGCATCAAATGCAGGCGAAACAAACGAGTTAGCTTCAAATCCAAGCGAAACACATGATTTAGTGTCCAATCAATGCGAAGTAGAAGCCTTAGCTTCAACTCCATGCGACGCAAATGATTTAGCTTCAAATACTTGCGATATAATTGGTATAGCTTCAAATGCAGGCGAAACAAACGATGGAGCTTCAAGTCTATGCGAAACACATGATTTAGCTACAAATCCAAGCGAAACACATGGTTTAGTTTCATATTCTTGCAAAACAAATGGTTTAGCTTCATATACTTGTGATAAACTTGATTCAGCTTCAACCGCATGCGAAACAAACGAGTTAGCTTTAAAACCAAGCGAAACACATGATTTAGCTTCAAAGCAATGCGAAGTAGAAGGCTTAGCTTCATATCCATGCGAATCAAATGACTTAGCTTCAAATACTTGCGATATAAGTGATATAGCTTCAAATGCAGGCGAAACAAACGAGTTAGCTTCAAATCCAAGCGAAACACATGATTTACCTTCAAATTGATTTAAAGTAGAAGGCTTATATTCAAAGCCATGCGACACAAATGATTTAGCTTCAAATACTTGCGATATAAATGATATAACTTCAAATGCTGGCGAAACAAACGAGTTAGCTTCAAATCCAAGCGAAACACATGATTTAGTGTCAAATCAATGCGAAGTAGAAGCCTTAGCTTCAACTCCATGCGAAACAAATGATTTAGCTTCACAGACTTGCGATATAAATGATATAGCTTCAAATAAGGGCGAAACAAACGAGTTACCTTCAAATCCAAGCGAAACCATCAAATACTTGCGATAGATAAGTGATATAAGTGATACAGTTTCAATGCCCGGCGAAACAAACGAGTTAGCTTCAAATCTGTGCGAAATACATGATTTAGCTTCAAATTCATGCGAAACACATGGTTTAGCTTCATATTCTTGCGAAACAAATGGTTTAGATTCAGATAATTGTGATAAACATGATTTAGCTTCAAATGCAGGCGAAACAAACGAGTTACCTTCAAATCCAAGCGAAACGCATGATTTACCTTCAAATTAATGCATAGTAGAAGGCTTTCTTCAAAGCCATGAGACACAAATAATTTAGCTTCAAATACTTGCGATATAATTGATATAGCTTCAAATGCAGGCGAATCAAACGAGTTACCTTCAAATCCAAGCGAAACACATGGTTTAGCTTTATATTCTTGCGAAACAAATGGTTTAGATTCAGATACTTGTGATAAACATGATTTAGCTTCAAATGCAGGCGAAACAAACGAGTTAGCTTCAAATCCAAGCGAAACACATGATTTACCTTCAAATTAATGCGAAGTAGAAGGCTTATCCTCAAAGCCATGCGACACAAATGATTCAGATTCAAATACTTGCGATATAATTGATATAGCTTCAAATGCAGGCGAAACAAACGAGTTAGCTTCAAATCTGTGCGAAACACATGGTTTAGCTTCATATTCTTGCGAAACAAATCGTTTAGATTCAGATACTTGTGATAAACATGATTTAGCTTCAAATGCAGGCGAAACAAACGAGATAGTTTCAAATCCATGCGAAACACATGATTTACCTTCAAATCCATGCGAAACACATGATTTAGTTACAAATCAATGCGAAGTAGAAGGCTTAGCTTCAAATCCGTGCGACACAAATGATTTAGCTTCAAATACTTGCGATATAAGTGATATAGCTTCAAATGCAGGCGAAACAAACGAGTTAGCTTCAAATTCAAGCGAAACACATGATTTAGTGTCAAATCAATGCGAAGTAGAAGCCTTAGCTTCAACTCCATGCGAAACAAATGATTTAGCTTCACAGACTTGCGATATAAATGATATAGCTTCAAATAAGGGCGAAACAAACGAGTTACCTTCAAATCCAAGCGAAACCATCAAATACTTGCGATAGATAAGTGATATAAGTGATACAGTTTCAATGCAGGCGAAACAAACGAGTTAGCTTCAAATCTGTGCGAAATACATGATTTAGCTTCAAATTCATGCGAAACACATGGTTTAGCTTCATATTCTTGCGAAACAAATGGTTTAGATTCAGATAATTGTGATAAACATGATTTAGCTTCAAATGCAGGCGAAACAAACGAGTTACCTTCAAATCCAAGCGAAACGCATGATTTACCTTCAAATTAATGCATAGTAGAAGGCTTTCTTCAAAGCCTTGAGACACAAATGATTTAGCTTCAAATACTTGCGATATAATTGATATAGCTTCAAATGCAGGCGAAACAAACGAGATAGTTTCAAATCCATGCGAAACACATGAATTACCTTCAAATCCATGCGAAACACATGATTTAGTTACAAATCAATGCGAAGTAGTAGGCATAGCTTCATATCCATGCGAAAGAAATGATTTAGTTTCACATACTTGCGATATAAATGATATAGCATCAAATGCAGGCGAAACAAACGAGTTAGCTTCAAATCCAAGCGAAACACATGATTTACCTTCAAATTAATGCGAAGTAGAAGGCTTATCCTCAAAGCCATGCGACACAAATGATTCAGATTCAAATACTTGCGATATAATTGATATAGCTTCAAATGCAGGCGAAACAAACGAGTTACCTTCAAATACAAGCGAAACACATGATTTACCTTCAAATTAATACAAAGTAGAAGGCTTATCTTCAAAGCAATGCGACACAAATGATTTAGCTTCAAATACTTGCGATATAATTGATATAGCTTCAAATGCAGGCGAAACAAACGAGTTAGTTTCATATCCATGCAAAACCCCTTGATTTAACTTCAAATCCATGCGAAACACATGACTTAGTTTCAAATTAATGCGAAACACATGGTTTAGCTTCATATTCTTGCGAAACAAGTGGTTTAGATTCAGATAGTTGTGATAAACATGATTTAGCTTCAAATGCAGGCGAAACAAACGAGTTAGCTTCAAATCCAAGCGAAACACATGATTTAGTGCCAAATCAATGCGAAGTAGAAGCCTTAGCTTCAACTCCATGCGAAACAAATGATTTAGCTTCACAGACTTGCGATATAAATGATATAGATTCAAATGCAGGCGAGACAAACGAGTTAGCTTCAAATCTGTGCGAAACACATGATTTCGCTTCAAATACATGCGAAACACATGATTTTGTTTAACATCAATGCAAAGTAGTAGACATAGCTTCATATCCATGCGAAACAAATGATTTAGCTTCACATACTTGCGATATAAATGATATAGCCTCAAATGCAGGCGAAACAAACGAGTTAGCTTCAAATCCAAGCGAAACACATGATTTACCTTCAAACTAATGCGAAGTACAAGGCTTATCCTCAAAGCCATGCGACACAAATGATTCAGCTTCAAATACTTGCGATATAATTGATTTAGCTACAAATGCAGGCGAAACAAACGAGTTAGCTTCAAATCCATGCGAAACACATGGTTTAGCTTCATATTCTTGCGAAACAAATGGTTTAGCTTCATATACTTGCGATATAAATGATATAGCTTAAAATGCAGGCGAAACAGACGAGTTAGCTTCAAATCTTTGCGAAACACATGATTTAGCGTCAAATCAATGCGAAGTAGAAGGCTTATCTTCAAAGCCATGCGACACAAATGATTTAGCTTTAAATACTTGCGATATAAATGATATAGCATCAAATGCAGGCGAAACAAACGAGTTAGCTTCAAATCTGTGCGAAACACATGACTTAGCTTCAAATTCATGCGAAACACATGGTTTAGCTTCATATTCTTGCGAAACAAATGGTTTAGATTCAGTTACTTGTGATAAACATGATTTAGCTTCAAATGCAGGCGAAACATCGAGTTAGTTTCACATCCATGCGAAACACATGATTTAGCTTCAAATCCATGCGAAACACATGATTTAGTTTCAAATCAATGCGAAGTAGTAGACATAGCTTCAAATCCAAGCGAAACACATGACTTACCTTCAAATTAATGCGAAGTAGAAGGCTTATCCTCAAAGCCATGCGACACAAATGATTCTGCTTCAAATACTTGCTATATGATTGATTTAGCTTCAAATGCATGCGAAACAAACAACTTAGCTACAAATCCAAGCGAAACACATGATTTAGTTCCAAATCAATGCGAAGTAGAAGGCTTAGCTTCAAATCCAAGCGAAACACATGATTTACATTCAAATTAATGCAAAGTGGAAGGCTTATCTTCAAAGCCATGCAACACAAATGATTTAGCTTCAAATACTTGCAATATAATTGATATAGCATCAAATGCAGGCGAAACAAACGAGTTAGCTTCAAATCCAAGCGAAACACATGATTTACCTTCAAACTAATGCGAAGTACAAGGCTTATCCTCAAAGCCATGCGACACAAATGATTCAGCTTCAAATACTTGCGATATAATTGATTTAGCTACAAATGCAGGCGAAACAAACGAGTTAGCTTCAAATCCATGCGAAACACATGGTTTAGCTTCATTTTCTTGCGAAACAAATGGTTTAGCTTCATATACTTGCGATATAAATGATATAGCTTAAAATGCAGGCGAAACAGACGAGTTAGCTTCAAATCTTTGCGAAACAGATGATTTAGCGTCAAATCAATGCGAAGTAGAAGGCTTATCTTCAAAGCCATGCGACACAAATGATTTAGCTTTAAATACTTGCGATATAATTGATATAGCTTCAAATGCAGGCGAAACAAACGAGATAGCTTCAAATCTGTGCGAAACACATGGTTTAGCTTCATATTCTTGCGAAACAAATGGTTTAGATTCAGATACTTGTGATAAACATGATTTAGCTTCAAATGCAGGCGAAACAAACGAGATAGTTTCAAATCCATGCGAAACAAATGATTTACCTTCAAATCCATGCGAAACACATGATTTAGTTACAAATCAATGCGAAGTAGAAGGCTTAGCTTCAAATCCGTGCGACACAAATGATTTAGCTTCAAATACTTGCGATAGAAGTGATATAGCTTCAATGCAGGCGAAACAAACGAGTTAGCTTCAAAGCCATGCGACAGAAATGATTTAGCTTCAAATACTTGCGATATAATTGATACAGCATCAAATGCAGGCGAAACAAACGAGTTAGATTCAAATCCAAGCGAAACACATGATTTAGTGTCCAATCAATGCGAAGTAGAAGCCTTAGCTTCAACTCCATGCGACGCAAATGATTTAGCTTCAAATACTTGCGATGTAATTGGTATAGCTTCAAATGCAGGCGAAACAAACGAGGGAGCTTCAAGTCTATGCGAAACACATGATTTAGCTTCAAATCCAAGCGAAACACATGGTTTAGTTTCATATTCTTGCAAAACAAATGGTTTAGCTTCATATACTTGTGATAAACTTCATTTAGCTTCAACCGCATGCGAAACAAACGAGTTAGCTTTAAAACCAAGCGAAACACATGATTTAGCTTCAAAGCAATGCGAAGTAGAAGGCTTAGCTTCATATCCATGCGAATCAAATGACTTAGCTTCAAATACTTGCGATATAAGTGATATAGCTTCAAATGCAGGCGAAACAAACGAGTTAGCTTCAAATTCAAGCGAAACACATGATTTAGTGTCAAATCAATGCGAAGTAGAAGCCTTAGCTTCAACTCCATGCGAAACAAATGATTTAGCTTCACAGACTTGCGATATAAATGATATAGCTTCAAATAAGGGCGAAACAAACGAGTTACCTTCAAATCCAAGCGAAACCATCAAATACTTGCGATAGATAAGTGATATAAGTGATACAGTTTCAATGCAGGCGAAACAAACGAGTTAGCTTCAAATCTGTGCGAAATACATGATTTAGCTTCAAATTCATGCGAAACACATGGTTTAGCTTCATATTCTTGCGAAACAAATGGTTTAGATTCAGATAATTGTGATAAACATGATTTAGCTTCAAATGCAGGCGAAACAAACGAGTTACCTTCAAATCCAAGCGAAACGCATGATTTACCTTCAAATTAATGCATTGTAGAAGGCTTTCTTCAAAGCCATGAGACACAAATGATTTAGCTTCAAATACTTGCGATATAATTGATATAGCTTCAAATGCAGGCGAAACAAACGAGATAGTTTCAAATCCATGCGAAACACATGAATTACCTTCAAATCCATGCGAAACACATGATTTAGTTACAAATCAATGCGAAGTAGTAGGCATAGCTTCATATCCATGCGAAAGAAATGATTTAGTTTCACATACTTGCGATATAAATGATATAGCTTCAAATGCAGGCGAAACAAACGAGTTAGCTTCAAATCCAAGCGAAACACATGATTTACCTTCAAATTAATGCGAAGTAGAAGGCTTATCCTCAAAGCCATGCGACACAAATGATTCAGATTCAAATACTTGCGATATAATTGATATAGCTTCAAATGCAGGCGAAACAAACGAGTTACCTTCAAATCCAAGCGAAACACATGATTTACCTTCAAATTAATACAAAGTAGAAGGCTTATCTTCAAAGCCATGCGACACAAATGATTTAGCTTCAAATACTTGCGATATAATTGATATAGCTTCAAATGCAGGCGAATCAAACGAGTTAGTTTCAAATCCATGCAAACCCCTTGATTTAACTTCAAATCCATGCGAAACACATGATTTAGTTTCAAATCAATGCGAAACACATGGTTTAGCTTCATATTCTTGCGAAACAAATGGTTTAGATTCAGATAGTTGTGATAAACATGATTTAGCTTCAAATGCAGGCGAAACAAACGAGTTAGCTTCAAATCCAAGCGAAACACATGATTTAGTGCCAAATCAATGCGAAGTAGAAGCCTTAGCTTCAACTCCATGCGAAACAAATGATTTAGCTTCACAGACTTGCGATATAAATGATATAGATTCAAATGCAGGCGAGACAAACGAGTTAGCTTCAAATCCAAGCGAAACACATGATTTACCTTCAAATTAATTTAAAGTAGAAGGCTTATATTCAAAGCCATGCGACACAAATGATTTAGCTTCAAATACTTGCGATATAAATGATATAACTTCAAATGCAGGCGAAACAAACGAGTTAGCTTCAAATCCAAGCGAAACACATGATTTAGTGTCAAATCAATGCGAAGTAGAAGCCTTAGCTTCAACTCCATGCGAAACAAATGATTTAGCTTCACAGACTTGCGATATAAATGATATAGCTTCAAATAAGGGCGAAACAAACGAGTTACCTTCAAATCTGTGAGAAATACATGATTTAGCTTCAAATTCATGCGAAACACATGGTTTAGCTTCATATTCTTGCGAAACAAATGGTTTAGATTCAGATAATTGTGATAAACATGATTTAGCTTCAAATGCAGGCGAAACAAACGAGTAACCTTCAAATCCAAGCGAAACGCATGATTTACCTTCAAATTAATGCATAGTAGAAGGCATTCTTCAAAGCCATGAGACGCAAATGATTTAGCTTCAAATACTTGCGATATAATTGATATAGCTTCAAATGCAGGCGAAACAAACGAGTTACCTTCAAATCCAAGCGAAACACATGGTTTAGCTTCATATTCTTGCGAAACAAATGGTTTAGATTCAGATACTTGTGATAAACATGATTTAGCTTCAAATGCAGGCGAAACAAACGAGATAGTTTCAAATCCATGCGAAACACATGATTTACCTTCAAATCCATGCGAAACACATGATTTAGTTACAAATCAATGCGAAGTAGTAGGCATAGCTTCATATCCATGCGACGCAAATGATTTAGCTTCAAATACTTTCGCTATAATTGATATAGCTTCAAATGCAGGCGAAACAAACGAGTTACCTTCAAATCCAAGCGAAACACATGATTTACCTTCAAATTAATGCATAGTAGAAGGCTTTCTTCAAAGCCATGAGACACAAATGATTTAGCTTCAAATGCTTGCGATATAATTGATATAGCTTCAAATGCAGGCGAAACAAACGAGTTACCTTCAAATCCAAGCGAAACACATGGTTTAGCTTTATATTCTTGCGAAACAAATGGTTTAGATTCAGATACTTGTGATAAACATGATTTAGCTTCAAATGCAGGCGAAACATCGAGTTAGTTTCACATCCATGCGAAACACATGATTTAGCTTCAAATCCATGCAAAACACATGATTTAGTTACAAATCAATGCGAAGTAGTAGGCATAGCTTCATATCCATGCGAAACAAATGATTTAGCTTCACATACTAGCGATATAAATGATACAGCTTCAAATGCAGGCGAAACAAACGAGTTACCTTCAAATCCAAGCGAAACACATGATTTACCTTCAAATTAATGCAAAGTAGAAGGCTTATCTTCAAAGCCATGCGACACAAATGATTTAGCTTCAAATACTTGCGATATAATTGATATAGCTTCAAATGCAGGCGAAACAAACGAGTTAGCTTCAAATCTGTGCGAAACACATGACTTAGCTTCAAATTCATGCGAAACACACGGTTTAGCTTCATATTCTTGCGAAACAAATGGTTTAGAATCAGGTACTTGTGATAAACATGATTTAGCTTCAAATGCAGGCGAAACATCGAGTTAGTTTCACATACATGCGAAACACATGATTTAGCTTCAAATCCATGCGAAACACATGATTTAGTTTCAAATCAATGCGAAGTAGTAGACATAGCTTCATATCCATGCGAAACAAATGATTTAGCTTCACATACTAGCGATATAAATGATATAGCTTCAAATGCAGGCGAAACAAACGAGTTACCTTCAAATCCAAGCGAAACACATGATTTACCTTCAAATTAATGCAAAAAGGAAGGCTTATCTTCAAAGCCATGCGACACAAATCGTTTAGCTTCAAATACTTGCGATATAATTGATAAAGCTTCAAATGCAGGCGAAACAAACGAGTTAGCTTCAAATCCAAGCGAAACACATGATTTACCTTCAAATGAATTCAAAGTAGAAGGCTTATCTTCAAAGCCATGCGACGCAAATGATTTAGCTTCAAATACTTGCGATATAATTGGTATTGCTTCAAATGCAGGCGAAACAAACGAGGGAGCTTCAAGTCTATGCGAAACACATGATTTAGCTTCAAATCCAAGCGAAACACATGGTTTAGTTTCATATTCTTGCAAAACAAATGGTTCAGCTTCATATACTTGTGATAAACTTGATTTAGCTTCAACCGCATGCGAAACAAACGAGTTAGCTTTAAAACCAAGCGAAACACATGATTTAGCTCCAAGGCAATGCGAAGTAGAAGGCTTAGCTTCATATCCATGCGAATCAAATGACTTAGCTTCAAATACTTGCGATATAAGTGATATAGCTTCAAATGCAGGCGAAACAAACGAGTTAGCTTCAAATCCAAGCGAAACACATGATTTACCTTCAAATTAATTTAAAGTAGAAGGCTTATATTCAAAGCCATGCGACACAAATGATTTAGCTTCAAATACTTGCGATATAAATGATATAACTTCAAATGCAGGCAAAACAAACGAGTTAGCTTCGAATCCATGCGGAACACATGATTTAGCTTCAAATCAATGCGATGCACATGGTTTAGCTTCATATTCTTGCGAAACAAGTGGTTTAGCTTCAGATACTTGTGATAAACATGATTTAGCTTCAACTGCATGCGAAACAAACGCGTTAGTTTAAAATGCAAGAGAAACACGTGATTTAGCTTCAAATCAATGCGAAGTAGAAGGCTTAGATTCAAATCCATCCGATACGAATGATTTAGCTTCAAATACTTGCGGTATAAATGAAGTAGCTTCAAATGCAGGCGAAAAAAACGAGTTAACTTCAAATCCAAGAGAAACACATGATTTAGCTTCATATCGATGCGAAACACATTGTTTAGCTTCATATTCTTTCGAAACAAATGGGTTATCTTCAAACACTTGTGATATTCATGATTTAACTTCGACTGCATGCGAAACAAACGAGATGACTTCAAATCCATACGAAACACATGGTTTATTTTCAAATCAATGCGAAGTAGAAGGCTTATCCTCAAAACCATGCGACACAAATCGTTTAGCTTCAAATACTTGCGATATAATTGATAAAGCTTCAAATGCAGGAAAAACAAACGAGTTAGCTTCAAATCCAAGCGAAACAGATGATTTAGTTTCAAATCAATGCGAAGTAGAAGGCTTAGCTTCAAATCCATGCGACACAAATGATTTAGCTTCAAATACTTGCGATAGACGTGATATAGCTTCAATGCAGGCGAAAAAAACGAGTTAGCTTCAAAGCCATGCGACACAAATGATTTAGCTTCAAATCCATGCGAAACACATGATTTTGTTTCACACCAATGCGAAGTAGTAGACATAGCTTCATATCCATGCGAAACAATTGATTTAGCTTCACATACTTGCGATATAAATGATATAGCCTCAAATGCAGGCGAAACAAACGAGTTAGCTTCAAATCCCAGCGAAACACATGGTTTAGTTTCAAATCAATGCGATGTAGAAGGCTTAGCTTCACATACATGAGAAACAAATGATTTAGCTTCAGATAATTGCGATATAATTGATAAAGCTTCAAATGCAGGCGAAACAAACGAGTTAGATTCAAATCCAAGCAAAACAGATGATTTAGTTTCAAATCAATGCGAAGTAGAAGGCTTAGCTTCAAATCCGTGCGACACAAATGATTTAGCTTCAAATACTTGCCATAGAAGTGATATAGCTTCAATGCAGGCGAAACAAACGAGTTAGCTTCAAAGCCATGCGACAGAAATGATTTAGCTTCAAATACTTGCGATATAATTGATACAGCATCAAATGCAGGCGAAACAAACGAGTTAGCTTCAAATACAAGCGAAACACATGATTTAGTGTCAAATCAATGCGAAGTAGAAGCCTTAGCTTCAACTCCATGCGAAACAAATGATTTAGATTCACATACTTGCGATATAAATGATATAGCTTCAAATAAGGGCGAAACAAACGAGTTAGCATCAAATCTGTGCGAAACACATTAATTATCTTCAAATCAATGCGAAGTAGAAGGCTTAGCTTCAAATACATGAGAAACAAATGATTTAACTTCAGATACTTGCGACTAAAATGATATAGCTTCAAATGCAGGCGAAACAAACGAGTTAGCTTCAAATCCAAGCGAAACACATGATTTACCTTCAAATGAATTCAAAGTAGAAGGCTTATCTTCAAAGCCATGCGACGCAAATGATTTAGCTTCAAATACTTGCGATATAATTGGTATAGCTTCAAATGCAGGCGAAACAAACGAGGGAGCTTCAAGTCTATGCGAAACACATGATTTAGCTTCAAATCCAAGCGAAACACATGGTTTAGTTTCATATTCTTGCAAAACAAATGGTTTAGCTTCATATACTTGTGATAAACTTGATTTAGCTTCAACCGCATGCGAAACAAACGAGTTAGCTTTAAAACCAAGCGAAACACATGACTTAGCTCCAAAGCAATGCGAAGTAGAAGGCTTAGCTTCATATCCATGCGAATCAAATGACTTAGCTTCAAATACTTGCGATATAAGTGATATAGCTTCAAATGCAGGCGAAACAAACGAGTTAGCTTCAAATCCAAGCGAAACACATGATTTACCTTCAAATTAATTTAAAGTAGAAGGCTTATATTCAAAGCCATGCGACACAAATGATTTAGCTTCAAATACTTGCGATATAAATGATATAACTTCAAATGCAAGCAAAACAAACGAGTTAGCTTCAAATCCATGCGGAACACATGATTTAGCTTCAAATCAATGCGATGCACATGGTTTAGCTTCATATTCTTGCGAAACAAGTGGTTTAGCTTCAGATACTTGTGATAAACATGATTTAGCTTCAACTGCATGCGAAACAAACGCGTTAGTTTAAAATGCAAGAGAAACACGTGATTTAGCTTCAAATCAATGCGAAGTAGAAGGCTTAGATTCAAATCCATCCGATACGAATGATTTAGCTTCAAATACTTGCGGTATAAATGAAGTAGCTTCAAATGCAGGCGAAAAAAACGAGTTAACTTCAAATCCAAGAGAAACACATGATTTAGCTTCATATCGATGCGAAACACATTGTTTAGCTTCATATTCTTTCGAAACAAATGGGTTATTTTCAAACACTTGTGATATTCATGATTTAACTTCGACTGCATGCGAAACAAACGAGATGACTTCAAATCCATACGAAACACATGGTTTATTTTCAAATCAATGCGAAGTAGAAGGCTTATCCTCAAAACCATGCGACACAAATCGTTTAGCTTCAAATACTTGCGATATAATTGATAAAGCTTCAAATGCAGGAAAAACAAACGAGTTAGATTCAAATCCAAGCGAAACAGATGATTTAGTTTCAAATCAAATAAATGATATAGCTTCAAATACAGGCGAAACACATGATTTACCTTCAAATCCAAGCGAAACACATGATTTACCTTCAAATTAATGCAAAGTAGAAGGCTTAACTTCACAGCCATGCGACACAAATGATTTAGCTTTAAATACTTGCGATATAATTGATATAGCTTCAAATGCAGGCGAAACAAGCGAGTTAGCTTCAAATCCATGCGAAACACATGATTTAGCTTCAAATCAATGCGAAGTAGATGTCTTATCCTCAAAGCCATGCGACACAAATCGTTTAGCTTCAAATACTTGCGATAGAAGTGATATAGCTTCAATTAAGGCGAAACAAACGAGTTAGCTTTAAACCCATGCAACACAAATGATTTAGATTCAAATACTTGCGATATAATTGATATAGCTTCAAATGCAGGCGAAACAAACGAGTTAGCTTCAAATCCAAGCGAAACACATGATTTAGTTTCAAAACAATGCGAAGTAGATGGCTTAACTTCAAATCCATGCGAAACAAATGATTTAGCTTCACATACTTGCGACAAAAATGATATAGCTTCAAATGCAGGCGAAACAAACGAGTTAGCTTCAAATCCAAGCGAAACACATGATCTACCTTCAAATGAATCCAAAGTAGAAGGCTTATCTTCAAAGCCATGCGACGCAAATGATTTAGCTTCAAATACTTGCGATATAATTGGTATAGCTTCAAATGCAGGCGAAACAAACGAGGGAGCTTCAAGTCTATGCGAAACACATGATTTAGCTTCAAATCCAAGCGAAACACATGGTTTAGTTTCATATTCTTGCAAAACAAATGGTTTAGCTTCATATACTTGTGATAAACTTGATTTAGCTTCAACCGCATGCGAAACAAACGAGTTAGCTTTAAAACCAAGCGAAACACATGATTTAGCTCCAAAGCAATGCGAAGTAGAAGGCTTAGCTTCATATCCATGCGAATCAAATGTCTTAGCTTCAAATACTTGCGATATAAGTGATATAGCTTCAAATGCAGGCGAAACAAACGAGTTAGCTTCAAATCCAAGCGAAACACATGATTTACCTTCAAATTAATTTAATGTAGAAGGCTTATATTCAAAGCCATGCGACACAAATGATTTAGCTTCAAATACTTGCGATATAAATGATATAACTTCAAATGCAGGCAAAACAAACGAGTTAGCTTCAAATCCATGCGGAACACATGATTTAGCTTCAAATCAATGCGATGCACATGGTTTAGCTTCATATTCTTGCGAAACAAGTGGTTTAGCTTCAGATACTTGTGATAAACATGATTTAGCTTCAACTGCATGCGAAACAAACGCGTTAGTTTAAAATGCAAGAGAAACACATGATTTAGCTTCAAATCAATGCGAAGTAGAAGGCTTAGATTCAAATCCATCCGATACGAATGATTTAGCTTCAAATACTTGCGGTATAAATGAAGTAGCTTCAAATGCAGGCGAAAAAAACGAGTTAACTTCAAATCCAAGAGAAACACATGATTTAGCTTCATATCGATGCGAAACACATTGTTTAGCTTCATATTCTTTCGAAACAAATGGGTTATCTTCAAACACTTGTGATATTCATGATTTAACTTCGACTGCATGCGAAACAAACGAGATGACTTCAAATCCATACGAAACACATGGTTTATTTTCAAATCAATGCGAAGTAGAAGGCTTATCCTCAAAACCATGCGACACAAATCGTTTAGCTTCAAATACTTGCGATATAATTGATAAAGCTTCAAATGCAGGAAAAACAAACGAGTTAGCTTCAAATCCAAGCGAAACAGATGATTTAGTTTCAAATCAATGCGAAGTAGAAGGCTTAGCTTCAAATCCATGCGACACAAATGATTTAGCTTCAAATACTTGCGATAGAAGTGATATAGCTTCAATGCAGGCGAAACAAACGAGTTAGCTTCAAAGCCATGCGACACAAATGATTTAGCTTCAAATCCATGCGAAACACATGATTTTGTTTCACATCAATGCGAAGTAGTAGACATAGCTTCATATCCATGCGAAACAATTGATTTAGCTTCACATACTTGCGATATTAATGATATAGCCTCAAATGCAGGCGAAACAAACGAGTTAGCTTCAAATCCCAGCGAAACACATGGTTTAGTTTCAAATCAATGCGATGTAGAAGGCTTAGCTTCACATACATGAGAAACAAATGATTTAGCTTCAGATAATTGCGATATAATTGATAAAGCTTCAAATGCAGGCGAAACAAACGAGTTAGCTTCGAATCCATGCGAAACGCATGATTTAGCTTCAGATCAGTTCGAAGTAGAAGGTTTAGCTCCAAATCCATGCGAAACAAATGATTGAGCTTCAAACACTTGGGATATAGGTGATATAGCATCAAATGCAGACGAAACAAACGAGTTAGCTTCAAAACCAAGCGAAACACATGATTCAGCATCTAATCAATGCGATGTAGAAGCCTTAGCTTCAAATCCATGCGGAACAAATGATTTAGCTTCAAATCCATGCGAAACACATGATTTTGTTTCACATCAATGCGAAGTAGTAGACATAGCTTCATATCCATGCGAAACAATTGATTTAGCTTCACATACTTGCGATATAAATGATATAGCTTCAAATGCAGGCGAACAAACGAGTTACCTTCAAATCCATGCGGAAGACATGATTTAGCTTCAAATCAATGCGAAACACATGGTTTAGCTTCATATTCTTGCGAAACAAGTGGTTTAGCTTCAGATGCTTGTGATAAACATGATTTAGCTTCAACTGCATGCGAAACAGACGAGTTAGCTTCAAATCCATGCGAAACACAACATTTAGCTTCAAATCAATGCAACGTAGAAGGATTAGCTTCAAAGCCATGCGACACAAATGATTTAGCTTCACATACTTGCGATATAAATGATACAGCTTCAAATGCAGGCGAAACAAACGAGTTAGCCTCAAATCCATGCGAAATACATGTTTTAGCTTCAAATCAATGCGAAGTAGAAGACTTAGCTTCAAATCCATGTGAAGCAACTGAATTAGATTCACATTCTTGCGATATAAATGATATAGCTTCAAATGCAGGCGAAACAAACGAGTTAGCCTCAAATCCATGAGCAACACATGATTTATCTTCAAATCAATGCGAAGTAGAAGGCTTAGCTTCACATACATGAGAAACAAATGATTTAGCATCAGATACTTGCGATACAAGAGATATAGTTTCAGATGCAGGCAAAACAAGCGAGTTATCTACAAATGCATGCGAAACACATCATTTAGCTTTAAATCAATGCGGAGTAGTAGGCTTTGCTTCAAATCCATGCGAAACAAATGATTTAGCTTCACATACTTGCGATATAAATAATATAGGTTCAAATGCAGGCGAAATAAACGAGTTAGCTACAAATCTGTGCGAAACACATGATTTACCTTCAAATCCAAGCGAAACACATGATTTACCTTCAAATTAATGCAAAGTAGAAGGCTTAACTTCACAGCCATGCGACACAAATGATTTAGCTTTAAATACTTGCGATATAATTGATAAAGCTTCATATGCAGGCGAAACAAACGAGTTAGATTCAAATCCAAGCGAAACACATGATTTAGTTTCAAATCAATGCGAAGTAGAAGGCTTAGCTTCAAATCCATGCGAAACAAATGATTTAGCTTCACATACTTGCGATATAAATAATATAGGTTCAAATGCAGGCGAAATAAACGAGTTAGCTACAAATCTGTGCGAAACACATGATTTACCTTCAAATCCAAGCGAAACACATGATTTACCTTCAAATTAATGCAAAGTAGAAGGCTTAACTTCACAGCCATGCGACACAAATGATTTAGCTTTAAATACTTGCGATATAATTGATATAGCTTCAAATGCAGGCGAAACAAGCGAGTTAGCTTCAAATCCATGCGAAACACATGATTTAGCTTCAAATCAATGCGAAGTAGATGTCTTATCCTCAAAGCCATGCGACACAAATCGTTTAGCTTCAAATACTTGCGATAGAAGTGATATAGCTTCAATTCAGGCGAAACAAACGAGTTAGCTTTAAACCCATGCAACACAAATGATTTAGATTCAAATACTTGCGATATAATTGATATAGCTTCAAATGCAGGCGAAACAAACGAGTTAGCTTCAAATCCAAGCGAAACACATGATTTAGTTTCAAAACAATGCGAAGTAGATGGCTTAACTTCAAATCCATGCGAAACAAATGATTTAGCTTCACATACTTGCGATATAAATGATATAGCCTCAAATGCAGGCGAAACAAACGAGTTAGCTTCAAATCCCAGCGAAACACATGGTTTAGTTTCAAATCAATGCGATGTAGAAGGCTTAGCTTCACATACATGAGAAACAAATGATTTAGCTTCAGATAATTGCGATATAATTGATAAAGCTTCAAATGCAGGCGAAACAAACGAGTTAGATTCAAATCCAAGCAAAACAGATGATTTAGTTTCAAATCAATGCGAAGTAGAAGGCTTAGCTTCAAATCCGTGCGACACAAATGATTTAGCTTCAAATACTTGCGATAGAAGTGATATAGCTTCAATGCAGGCGAAACAAACGAGTTAGCTTCAAAGCCATGCGACAGAAATGATTTAGCTTCAAATACTTGCGATATAATTGATACAGCATCAAATGCAGGCGAAACAAACGAGTTAGCTTCAAATACAAGCGAAACACATGATTTAGTGTCAAATCAATGCGAAGTAGAAGCCTTAGCTTCAACTCCATGCGAAACAAATGATTTAGATTCACATACTTGCGATATAAATGATATAGCTTCAAATAAGGGCGAAACAAACGAGTTAGCATCAAATCTGTGCGAAACACATTAATTATCTTCAAATCAATGCGAAGTAGAAGGCTTAGCTTCAAATACATGAGAAACAAATGATTTAACTTCAGATACTTGCGACTAAAATGATATAGCTTCAAATGCAGGCGAAACAAACGAGTTAGCTTCAAATCCAAGCGAAACACATGATTTACCTTCAATTGAATTCAAAGTAGAAGGCTTATCTTCAAAGCCATGCGACGCAAATGATTTAGCTTCAAATACTTGCGATATAATTGGTATAGCTTCAAATGCAGGCGAAACAAACGAGGGAGCTTCAAGTCTATGCGAAACACATGATTTAGCTTCAAATCCAAGCGAAACACATGGTTTAGTTTCATATTCTTGCAAAACAAATGGTTTAGCTTCATATACTTGTGATAAACTTGATTTAGCTTCAACCGCATGCGAAACAAACGAGTTAGCTTTAAAACCAAGCGAAATACATGACTTAGCTCCAAAGCAATGCGAAGTAGAAGGCTTAGCTTCATATCCATGCGAATCAAATGACTTAGCTTCAAATACTTGCGATATAAGTGATATAGCTTCAAATGCAGGCGAAACAAACGAGTTAGCTTCAAATCCAAGCGAAACACGTGATTTACCTTCAAATTAATTTAAAGTAGAAGGCTTATATTCAAAGCCATGCGACACAAATGATTTAGCTTCAAATACTTGCGATATAAATGATATAACTTCAAATGCAAGCAAAACAAACGAGTTAGCTTCAAATCCATGCGGAACACATGATTTAGCTTCAAATCAATGCGATGCACATGGTTTAGCTTCATATTCTTGCGAAACAAGTGGTTTAGCTTCAGATACTTGTGATAAACATGATTTAGCTTCAACTGCATGCGAAACAAACGCGTTAGTTTAAAATGCAAGAGAAACACGTGATTTAGCTTCAAATCAATGCGAAGTAGAAGGCTTAGATTCAAATCCATCCGATACGAATGATTTAGCTTCAAATACTTGCGGTATAAATGAAGTAGCTTCAAATGCAGGCGAAAGAAACGAGTTAACTTCAAATCCAAGAGAAACACATGATTTAGCTTCATATCGATGCGAAACACATTGTTTAGCTTCATATTCTTTCGAAACAAATGGGTTATTTTCAAACACTTGTGATATTCATGATTTAACTTCGACTGCATGCGAAACAAACGAGATGACTTCAAATCCATACGAAACACATGGTTTATTTTCAAATCAATGCGAAGTAGAAGGCTTATCCTCAAAACCATGCGACACAAATCGTTTAGCTTCAAATACTTGCGATATAATTGATAAAGCTTCAAATGCAGGAAAAACAAACGAGTTAGATTCAAATCCAAGCGAAACAGATGATTTAGTTTCAAATCAAATAAATGATATAGCTTCAAATACAGGCGAAACACATGATTTACCTTCAAATCCAAGCGAAACACATGATTTACCTTCAAATTAATGCAAAGTAGAAGGCTTAACTTCACAGCCATGCGACACAAATGATTTAGCTTTAGATACTTGCGATATAATTGATATAGCTTCAAATGCAGGCGAAACAAGCGAGTTAGCTTCAAATCCATGCGAAACACATGATTTAGCTTCAAATCAATGCGAAGTAGACGGCTTAGCTTCAAATCCATGCGACACAAATGATTTAGCTTCAAATACTTGCGATAGAAGTGATATAGCTTCAATGCAGGCGAAACAAACGAGTTAGCTTCAAAGCCATGCGACACAAATGATTTAGCTTCAAATCCATGCGAAACACATGATTTTGTTTCACATCAATGCGAAGTAGTAGACATAGCTTCATATCCATGCGAAACAATTGATTTAGCTTCACATACTTGCGATATTAATGATATAGCCTCAAATGCAGGCGAAACAAACGAGTTAGCTTCAAATCCCAGCGAAACACATGGTTTAGTTTCAAATCAATGCGATGTAGAAGGCTTAGCTTCACATACATGAGAAACAAATGATTTAGCTTCAGATAATTGCGATATAATTGATAAAGCTTCAAATGCAGGCGAAACAAACGAGTTAGCTTCGAATCCATGCGAAACGCATGATTTAGCTTCAAAACAATGCGAAGTAGATGGCTTAACTTCAAATCCATGCGAAACAAATGATTTAGCTTCACATACTTGCGACAAATATGATATAGCTTCAAATGCAGGCGAAACAAACGAGTTAGCTTCAAATCCAAGCGAAACACATGATCTACCTTCAAATGAATCCAAAGTAGAAGGCTTATCTTCAAAGCCATGCGACGCAAATGATTTAGCTTCAAATACTTGCGATATAATTGGTATAGCTTCAAATGCAGGCGAAACAAACGAGGGTGCTTCAAGTCTATGCGAAACACATGATTTAGCTTCAAATCCAAGCGAAACACATGGTTTAGTTTCATATTCATGCAAAACAAATGGTTTAGCTTCATATACTTGTGATAAACTTGATTTAGCTTCAACCGCATGCGAAACAAACGAGTTAGCTTTAAAACCAAGCGAAACACATGATTTAGCTCCAAAGCAATGCGAAGTAGAAGGCTTAGCTTCATATCCATGCGAATCAAATGTCTTAGCTTCAAATACTTGCGATATAAGTGATATAGCTTCAAATGCAGGCGAAACAAACGAGTTAGCTTCAAATCCAAGCGAAACACATGATTTACCTTCAAATTAATTTAAAGTAGAAGGCTTATATTCAAAGCCATGCGACACAAATGATTTAGCTTCAAATACTTGCGATATAAATGATATAACTTCAAATGCAGGCAAAACAAACGAGTTAGCTTCAAATCCATGCGGAACACATGATTTAGCTTCAAATCAATGCGATGCACATGGTTTAGCTTCATATTCTTGCGAAACAAGTGGTTTAGCTTCAGTTACTTGTGATAAACATGATTTAGCTTCAACTGCATGCGAAACAAACGCGTTAGTTTAAAATGCAAGAGAAACACATGATTTAGCTTCAAATCAATGCGAAGTAGAAGGCTTAGATTCAAATCCATCCGATACGAATGATTTAGCTTCAAATACTTGCGGTATAAATGAAGTAGCTTCAAATGCAGGCGAAAAAAACGAGTTAACTTCAAATCCAAGAGAAACACATGATTTAGCTTCATATCGATGCGAAACACATTGTTTAGCTTCATATTCTTTCGAAACAAATGGGTTATCTTCAAACACTTGTGATATTCATGATTTAACTTCGACTGCATGCGAAACAAACGAGATGACTTCAAATCCATACGAAACACATGGTTTATTTTCAAATCAATGCGAAGTAGAAGGCTTATCCTCAAAACCATGCGACATAAATCGTTTAGCTTCAAATACTTGCGATATAATTGATAAAGCTTCAAATGCAGGAAAAACAAACGAGTTAGCTTCAAATCCAAGCGAAACAGATGATTTAGTTTCAAATCAATGCGAAGTAGAAGGCATAGCTTCAAATCCATGCGACACAAATGATTTAGCTTCAAATACTTGCGATAGAAGTGATATAGCTTCAATGCAGGCGAAACAAACGAGTTAGCTTCAAAGCCATGCGACACAAATGATTTAGCTTCAAATCCATGCGAAACACATGATTTTGTTTCACATCAATGCGAAGTAGTAGACATAGCTTCATATCCATGCGAAACAATTGATTTAGCTTCACATACTTGCGATATTAATGATATAGCCTCAAATGCAGGCGAAACAAACGAGTTAGCTTCAAATCCCAGCGAAACACATGGTTTAGTTTCAAATCAATGCGATGTAGAAGGCTTAGCTTCACATACATGAGAAACAAATGATTTAGCTTCAGATAATTGCGATATAATTGATAAAGCTTCAAATGCAGGCGAAACAAACGAGTTAGCTTCGAATCCATGCGAAACGCATGATTTAGCTTCAGATCAGTTCGAAGTAGAAGGTTTAGCTCCAAATCCATGCGAAACAAATGATTGAGCTTCAAACACTTGGGATATAGGTGATATAGCATCAAATGCAGACGAAACAAACGAGTTAGCTTCAAAACCAAGCGAAACACATGATTCAGCATCTAATCAATGCGATGTAGAAGCCTTAGCTTCAAATCCATGCGGAACAAATGATTTAGCTTCAAATCCATGCGAAACACATGATTTTGTTTCACATCAATGCGAAGTAGTAGACATAGCTTCATATCCATGCGAAACAATTGATTTAGCTTCACATACTTGCGATATAAATGATATAGCTTCAAATGCAGGCGAACAAACGAGTTACCTTCAAATCCATGCGGAAGACATGATTTAGCTTCAAATCAATGCGAAACACATGGTTTAGCTTCATATTCTTGCGAAACAAGTGGTTTAGCTTCAGATGCTTGTGATAAACATGATTTAGCTTCAACTGCATGCGAAACAGACGAGTTAGCTTCAAATCCATGCGAAACACAACATTTAGCTTCAAATCAATGCAACGTAGAAGGATTAGCTTCGAAGCCATGCGACACAAATGATTTAGCTTCACATACTTGCGATATAAATGATACAGCTTCAAATGCAGGCGAAACAAACGAGTTAGCCTCAAATCCATGCGAAATACATGTTTTAGCTTCAAATCAATGCGAAGTAGAAGACTTAGCTTCAAATCCATGTGAAGCAACTGAATTAGATTCACATTCTTGCGATATAAATGATATAGCTTCAAATGCAGGCGAAACAAACGAGTTAGCCTCAAATCCATGAGCAACACATGATTTATCTTCAAATCAATGCGAAGTAGAAGGCTTAGCTTCAAATACATGAGAAACAAATGATTTAGCATCAGATACTTGCGATACAAGAGATATAGTTTCAGATGCAGGCAAAACAAGCGAGTTATCTACAAATGCATGCGAAACACATCATTTAGCTTCAAATCAATGCGGAGTAGTAGGCTTTGCTTCAAATCCATGCGAAACAAATGATTTAGCTTCACATACTTGCGATATAAATAATATAGGTTCAAATGCAGGCGAAATAAACGAGTTAGCTACAAATCTGTGCGAAACACATGATTTACCTTCAAATCCAAGCGAAACACATGATTTACCTTCAAATTAATGCAAAGTAGAAGGCTTAACTTCACAGCCATGCGACACAAATGATTTAGCTTTAAATACTTGCGATATAATTGATAAAGCTTCATATGCAGGCGAAACAAACGAGTTAGATTCAAATCCAAGCGAAACACATGATTTAGTTTCAAATCAATGCGAAGTAGAAGGCTTAGCTTCAAATCCATGCGAAACAAATGATTTAGCTTCACATACTTGCGATATAAATAATATAGGTTCAAATGCAGGCGAAATAAACGAGTTAGCTACAAATCTGTGCGAAACACATGATTTACCTTCAAATCCAAGCGAAACACATGATTTACCTTCAAATTAATGCAAAGTAGAAGGCTTAACTTCAAAGCCATGCGACACAAATGATTTAGCTTTAAATACTTGCGATATAATTGATATAGCTTCAAATGCAGGCGAAACAAGCGAGTTAGCTTCAAATCCATGCGAAACACATGATTTAGCTTCAAATCAATGCGAAGTAGATGTCTTATCCTCAAAGCCATGCGACACAAATCGTTTAGCTTCAAATACTTGCGATAGAAGTGATATAGCTTCAATTCAGGCGAAACAAACGAGTTAGCTTTAAACCCATGCAACACAAATGATTTAGATTCAAATACTTGCGATATAATTGATATAGCTTCAAATGCAGGCGAAACAAACGAGTTAGCTTCAAATCCAAGCGAAACACATGATTTAGTTTCAAAACAATGCGAAGTAGATGGCTTAACTTCAAATCCATGCGAAACAAATGATTTAGCTTCACATACTTGCGACAAAAATGATATAGCTTCAAATGCAGGCGAAACAAACGAGTTAGCTTCGAATCCATGCGAAACGCATGATTTAGCTTCAAAACAATGCGAAGTAGATGGCTTAACTTCAAATCCATGCGAAACAAATGATTTAGCTTCACATACTTGCGACAAAAATGATATAGCTTCAAATGCAGGCGAAACAAACGAGTTAGCTTCAAATCCAAGCGAAACACATGATCTACCTTCAAATGAATCCAAAGTAGAAGGCTTATCTTCAAAGCCATGCGACGCAAATGATTAAGCTTCAAATACTTGCGATATAATTGGTATAGCTTCAAATGCAGGCGAAACAAACGAGGGAGCTTCAAGTCTATGCGAAACACATGATTTAGCTTCAAATCCAAGCGAAACACATGGTTTAGTTTCATATTCTTGCAAAACAAATGGTTTAGCTTCATATACTTGTGATAAACTTGATTTAGCTTCAACCGCATGCGAAACAAACGAGTTAGCTTTAAAACCAAGCGAAACACATGATTTAGCTCCAAAGCAATGCGAAGTAGAAGGCTTAGCTTCATATCCATGCGAATCAAATGTCTTAGCTTCAAATACTTGCGATATAAGTGATATAGCTTCAAATGCAGGCGAAACAAACGAGTTAGCTTCAAATCCAAGCGAAACACATGATTTACCTTCAAATTAATTTAAAGTAGAAGGCTTATATTCAAAGCCATGCGACACAAATGATTTAGCTTCAAATACTTGCGATATAAATGATATAACTTCAAATGCAGGCAAAACAAACGAGTTAGCTTCAAATCCATGCGGAACACATGATTTAGCTTCAAATCAATGCGATGCACATGGTTTAGCTTCATATTCTTGCGAAACAAGTGGTTTAGCTTCAGATACTTGTGATAAACATGATTTAGCTTCAACTGCATGCGAAACAAACGCGTTAGTTTAAAATGCAAGAGAAACACATGATTTAGCTTCAAATCAATGCGAAGTAGAAGGCTTAGATTCAAATCCATCCGATACGAATGATTTAGCTTCAAATACTTGCGGTATAAATGAAGTAGCTTCAAATGCAGGCGAAAAAAACGAGTTAACTTCAAATCCAAGAGAAACACATGATTTAGCTTCATATCGATGCGAAACACATTGTTTAGCTTCATATTCTTTCGAAACAAATGGGTTATCTTCAAACACTTGTGATATTCATGATTTAACTTCGACTGCATGCGAAACAAACGAGATGACTTCAAATCCATACGAAACACATGGTTTATTTTCAAATCAATGCGAAGTAGAAGGCTTATCCTCAAAACCATGCGACACAAATCGTTTAGCTTCAAATACTTGCGATATAATTGATAAAGCTTCAAATGCAGGAAAAACAAACGAGTTAGCTTCAAATCCAAGCGAAACAGATGATTTAGTTTCAAATCAATGCGAAGTAGAAGGCTTAGCTTCAAATCCATGCGACACAAATGATTTAGCTTCAAATACTTGCGATAGAAGTGATATAGCTTCAATGCAGGCGAAACAAACGAGTTAGCTTCAAAGCCATGCGACACAAATGATTTAGCTTCAAATCCATGCGAAACACATGATTTTGTTTCACATCAATGCGAAGTAGTAGACATAGCTTCATATCCATGCGAAACAATTGATTTAGCTTCACATACTTGCGATATTAATGATATAGCCTCAAATGCAGGCGAAACAAACGAGTTAGCTTCAAATCCCAGCGAAACACATGGTTTAGTTTCAAATCAATGCGATGTAGAAGGCTTAGCTTCACATACATGAGAAACAAATGATTTAGCTTCAGATAATTGCGATATAATTGATAAAGCTTCAAATGCAGGCGAAACAAACGAGTTAGCTTCGAATCCATGCGAAACGCATGATTTAGCTTCAGATCAGTTCGAAGTAGAAGGTTTAGCTCCAAATCCATGCGAAACAAATGATTGAGCTTCAAACACTTGGGATATAGGTGATATAGCATCAAATGCAGACGAAACAAACGAGTTAGCTTCAAAACCAAGCGAAACACATGATTCAGCATCTAATCAATGCGATGTAGAAGCCTTAGCTTCAAATCCATGCGGAACAAATGATTTAGCTTCAAATCCATGCGAAACACATGATTTTGTTTCACATCAATGCGAAGTAGTAGACATAGCTTCATATCCATGCGAAACAATTGATTTAGCTTCACATACTTGCGATATAAATGATATAGCTTCAAATGCAGGCGAACAAACGAGTTACCTTCAAATCCATGCGGAAGACATGATTTAGCTTCAAATCAATGCGAAACACATGGTTTAGCTTCATATTCTTGCGAAACAAGTGGTTTAGCTTCAGATGCTTGTGATAAACATGATTTAGCTTCAACTGCATGCGAAACAGACGAGTTAGCTTCAAATCCATGCGAAACACAACATTTAGCTTCAAATCAATGCAACGTAGAAGGATTAGCTTCAAAGCCATGCGACACAAATGATTTAGCTTCACATACTTGCGATATAAATGATACAGCTTCAAATGCAGGCGAAACAAACGAGTTAGCCTCAAATCCATGCGAAATACATGTTTTAGCTTCAAATCAATGCGAAGTAGAAGACTTAGCTTCAAATCCATGTGAAGCAACTGAATTAGATTCACATTCTTGCGATATAAATGATATAGCTTCAAATGCAGGCGAAACAAACGAGTTAGCCTCAAATCCATGAGCAACACATGATTTATCTTCAAATCAATGCGAAGTAGAAGGCTTAGCTTCAAATACATGAGAAACAAATGATTTAGCATCAGATACTTGCGATACAAGAGATATAGTTTCAGATGCAGGCAAAACAAGCGAGTTATCTACAAATGCATGCGAAACACATCATTTAGCTTCAAATCAATGCGGAGTAGTAGGCTTTGCTTCAAATCCATGCGAAATAAATGATTTAGCTTCACATACTTGCGATATAAATAATATAGGTTCAAATGCAGGCGAAATAAACGAGTTAGCTACAAATCTGTGCGAAACACATGATTTACCTTCAAATCCAAGCGAAACACATGATTTACCTTCAAATTAATGCAAAGTAGAAGGCTTAACTTCACAGCCATGCGACACAAATGATTTAGCTTTAAATACTTGCGATATAATTGATAAAGCTTCATATGCAGGCGAAACAAACGAGTTAGATTCAAATCCAAGCGAAACACATGATTTAGTTTCAAATCAATGCGAAGTAGAAGGCTTAGCTTCAAATCCATGCGAAACAAATGATTTAGCTTCACATACTTGCGATATAAATAATATAGGTTCAAATGCAGGCGAAATAAACGAGTTAGCTACAAATCTGTGCGAAACACATGATTTACCTTCAAATCCAAGCGAAACACATGATTTACCTTCAAATTAATGCAAAGTAGAAGGCTTAACTTCAAAGCCATGCGACACAAATGATTTAGCTTTAAATACTTGCGATATAATTGATATAGCTTCAAATGCAGGCGAAACAAGCGAGTTAGCTTCAAATCCATGCGAAACACATGATTTAGCTTCAAATCAATGCGAAGTAGATGTCTTATCCTCAAAGCCATGCGACACAAATCGTTTAGCTTCAAATACTTGCGATAGAAGTGATATAGCTTCAATTCAGGCGAAACAAACGAGTTAGCTTTAAACCCATGCAACACAAATGATTTAGATTCAAATACTTGCGATATAATTGATATAGCTTCAAATGCAGGCGAAACAAACGAGTTAGCTTCAAATCCAAGCGAAACACATGATTTAGTTTCAAAACAATGCGAAGTAGATGGCTTAACTTCAAATCCATGCGAAACAAATGATTTAGCTTCACATACTTGCGACAAAAATGATATAGCTTCAAATGCAGGCGAAACAAACGAGTTAGCTTCAAATCCAAGCGAAACACATGATCTACCTTCAAATGAATCCAAAGTAGAAGGCTTATCTTCAAAGCCATGCGACGCAAATGATTTAGCTTCAAATACTTGCGATATAATTGATATAGCTTCAAATGCAGGCGAAACAAACGAGGGAGCTTCAAGTCTATGCGAAACACATGATTTAGCTTCAGATCAATGCGAAGTAGAAGGCTTAGCTTCAAATTCATGAGAAACAAAGGATTTAACTTCAGATACTTGCGATACAAGAGATATAGTTACAAATGCAGGCGAAACAAACGAGTTAGCTTCAAATCCAAGCGAAACACATAATTTACCTACAAATTAATTTAAAGTAGAAGGCTTATATTCAAAGCCATGCGACACAAATGATTTAGCTTCAAATACTTGCGATATAAATGATATAACTTCAAATGCAGCCAAAACAAACGAGTTAGCTTCAAATCCATGCGAAACGTATAATTTGGCTTCAAAACAATTCGAAACACATGGTTTAGTTTCATATTTTTGCGAAACAAGTGGTTTAGCTTCAGATACTTGTGATAAACAAGATTTAGCTCCAACTGCATGCGAAACAATCGAGTAAGCTTCAAATCCAAGCCAAACACAGTATTTAGCTTTAAATTAATGCGAAGTAGAAGGCTTAGCTTCAAATCCATGCGAAACACATGATTTAGCTTAAAATTGATGCGAAACACATGGATTAGCTTCAAATTCGTGCGTAACAAATGATTTAGATTCAAATACCTATGATATACATTCTTTAGCTACAACTGCAAGCGAAACAAACGAGTTAGCTACAAATCCATGCGAAACGAACGATTTAGCATCAGATACTTGCGATATAAGTGATATAGCTTCAAATGCAGGGGAATCAAACGAGTTAGCTTCAAAATCCATGCGATACACATGATTTATATTCAAATCAATGCGAAGTAGAAGACTTAGTTTTCAAATCCATTCGGAACAAATGATTTAGCTTGAAATGCTTGCGATATAAGTGATATAAATTCAACTGCAGGCGAAACAAACGAGTTAGCTTCAAATCCATGCGAAACAAATGCTTTTTCTTCAAATACTTGCGACACAACTGACATAGCTTCAAATGCAGGCGAAACAAACCAGTTAGCTTCAATTCCATGCGAAACACATGATTTAGCTTAAAATTGATGCGAAACACATGGATTAGCTTCAAATTCGTGCGTAACAAATGATTTAGATTCAAATACCTATGGTATACATTATTTAGCTACAACTGCAAGCGAAACAAACGAGTTAGCTTCAAATCCATGCGAAAGCCATGATTTGGCTGCAAATCAATGCGATGTAGAAGATTTAGCTTCAAATCCACGCGGAACAAATGGTTCGGCTTCAGATACTTGTGATAAACATTATTTAGCTTCCACTGCATGCGGAACAATCGAGTTAGCTTCAAATCCAAGGGAAACAAATGATTTAGCTACAAATCAATGCGAAGTAGATGGCTTAGCTTCAAAACCATGCGAAGTAGAACACTCAGCTTCAAATCTATGCGGAACAAATGGTATAGCTTCAAACACTTGTGAAATACATGATTTAGCTTCAACTGCATGCGAAACAAGTCAGTTAGCTTCAAATCCATTCAAAACACATGATTTATCTTCAAATCAATGCGTAGTAGAAGACTTATCTTCAAATCCATGCGAAACGAAAGATTTAGCTTCAAATCAATGCGAAGTAGTAGACTTAGCTTCAAATCCATGCGAAACAAGTGGTTTAGCTTCAAATTATTGCGAAGTAGAAGGCTTAGCTTCAAATCCATGCGAAACGAATGATTTGGCTTCAAATCAATTCGAAACACATGGTTTAGTTTCATATTCTTGCGAAACAAGTGGTTTAGCTTCAGATACTTGTGATAAACATGATTTAGCTCCAACTGCATGCGAAACAATCGAGTAAGCTTCAAATCCATGCGAAACAAATGATTGAGCTTCACATACTTGCGATGTAAATGATATAGCTTCAAATGCAGGAGAAACAAACGAGTTAGCTTCAAATCTATGCGAAACACATGATTTAGCTTCAAATCCAAGCGAAACACATGGTTTATCTTCATATTCTTGCGAAATAAATGGTTTAGCTTCATATACTTGTGATAAACATGATTTAGCTTCAACCGCATGCGAAACAAACGAGTTAACATTAAAACCAAGCGAAACACATGATTTAGCTTCAAATCATTGCGAAGTAGTAGGCTTAGCTACAAATACATGAGAAACAAATGATTTAGCTTCAGATAATTGCGATATAAATGATATAGCACCAAAAGCAAGTGAAGCAGACGAGTTAGCATCAAACCCATGCGAAACAATGATTTAGCTCCAATTCAATGCAAAGTAGAAGGCTTAGCTTCAAATCCATGCGAATCAAATGGTTTAGCTTCAAATACTTGTGATATACATGATTTGGATTCAACTGCATGCGAAACAAACGAGTTAGCTTCAAATCCAATCCAAGCACATAATTTAGCTTCAAATCAATGCGAAGTAGAAGGCTTGGCTTCAAATCCATGCGAAACGAATGATTTAGCTTCCAATAGTTGCCTCATATATGAAATAGCTACAAATGCAGGCGAAACAAACGAGTTAGCTTCAAATCGATGCAGAACACATGATTAAGCTTCAAATGCATGCGAAACACATGATTTGGGTTCAAATCAATGCGATGCAGATGCTTAGCATCAAATCCATGCGACACAAATGATTTAGCATCAAATACTTGCGATAGAAGTGATATAGTTTCAATGCAGGCGAAACAAACGAGTTAGCTTAAAGGCATGCGACACAAATGATTTAGATTCAAATACTTGCGATATAATTGATATAGCTTCAGATGCAGGCGAAACAAACGAGTTAGCTTCAAATCTGTGCGAAACACATGATTTCGCTTCAAATACATGCGAAACACATGATTTTGTTTAACATCAATGCAAAGTAGTAGACATAGCTTCATATCCATGCGAAACAAATGATTTAGCTTCACATACTTGCGACAAAAATGATATAGCTTCAAATGCAGGCGAAACAAACGAGTTAGCTTCAAATCCAAGCGAAACACATGATCTACCTTCAAATGAATCCAAAGTAGAAGGCTTATCTTCAAAGCCATGCGACGCAAATGATTTAGCTTCAAATACTTGCGATATAATTGATATAGCTTCAAATGCAGGCGAAACAAACGAGGGAGCTTCAAGTCTATGCGAAACACATGATTTAGCTTCAGATCAATGCGAAGTAGAAGGCTTAGCTTCAAATTCATGAGAAACAAAGGATTTAACTTCAGATACTTGCGATACAAGAGATATAGTTTCAAATGCAGGCGAAACAAACGAGTTAGCTTCAAATCCAAGCGAAACACATGATTTACCTACAAATTAATTTAAAGTAGAAGGCTTATATTCAAAGCCATGCGACACAAATGATTTAGCTTCAAATACTTGCGATATAAATGATATAACTTCAAATGCAGCCAAAACAAACGAGTTAGCTTCAAATCCATGCGAAACGTATAATTTGGCTTCAAAACAATTCGAAACACATGGTTTAGTTTCATATTTTTGCGAAACAAGTGGTTTAGCTTCAGATACTTGTGATAAACAAGATTTAGCTCCAACTGCATGCGAAACAATCGAGTAAGCTTCAAATCCAAGCCAAACACAGTATTTAGCTTTAAATTAATGCGAAGTAGAAGGCTTAGCTTCAAATCCATGCGAAACACATGATTTAGCTTAAAATTGATGCGAAACACATGGATTAGCTTCAAATTCGTGCGTAACAAATGATTTAGATTCAAATACCTATGATATACATTCTTTAGCTACAACTGCAAGCGAAACAAACGAGTTAGCTACAAATCCATGCGAAACGATCGATTTAGCATCAGATACTTGCGATATAAGTGATATAGCTTCAAATGCAGGGGAATCAAACGAGTTAGCTTCAAAATCCATGCGATACACATGATTTATATTCAAATCAATGCGAAGTAGAAGACTTAGTTTTCAAATCCATTCGGAACAAATGATTTAGCTTGAAATGCTTGCGATATAAGTGATATAAATTCAACTGCAGGCGAAACAAACGAGTTAGCTTCAAATCCATGCGAAACAAATGCTTTTTCTTCAAATACTTGCGACACAACTGACATAGCTTCAAATGCAGGCGAAACAAACCAGTTAGCTTCAATTCCATGCGAAACACATGATTTAGCTTAAAATTGATGCGAAACACATGGATTAGCTTCAAATTCGTGCGTAACAAATGATTTAGATTCAAATACCTATGGTATACATTATTTAGCTACAACTGCAAGCGAAACAAACGAGTTAGCTTCAAATCCATGCGAAAGCCATGATTTGGCTGCAAATCAATGCGATGTAGAAGATTTAGCTTCAAATCCACGCGGAACAAATGGTTCGGCTTCAGATACTTGTGATAAACATTATTTAGCTTCCACTGCATGCGGAACAATCGAGTTAGCTTCAAATCCAAGGGAAACAAATGATTTAGCTACAAATCAATGCGAAGTAGATGGCTTAGCTTCAAAACCATGCGAAGTAGAACACTCAGCTTCAAATCTATGCGGAACAAATGGTATAGCTTCAAACACTTGTGAAATACATGATTTAGCTTCAACTGCATGCGAAACAAGTCAGTTAGCTTCAAATCCATTCAAAACACATGATTTATCTTCAAATCAATGCGTAGTAGAAGACTTATCTTCAAATCCATGCGAAACGAAAGATTTAGCTTCAAATCAATGCGAAGTAGTAGACTTAGCTTCAAATCCATGCGAAACAAGTGGTTTAGCTTCAAATTATTGCGAAGTAGAAGGCTTAGCTTCAAATCCATGCGAAACGAATGATTTGGCTTCAAATCAATTCGAAACACATGGTTTAGTTTCATATTCTTGCGAAACAAGTGGTTTAGCTTCAGATACTTGTGATAAACATGATTTAGCTCCAACTGCATGCGAAACAATCGAGTAAGCTTCAAATCCATGCGAAACAAATGATTGAGCTTCACATACTTGCGATGTAAATGATATAGCTTCAAATGCAGGAGAAACAAACGAGTTAGCTTCAAATCTATGCGAAACACATGATTTAGCTTCAAATCCAAGCGAAACACATGGTTTATCTTCATATTCTTGCGAAATAAATGGTTTAGCTTCATATACTTGTGATAAACATGATTTAGCTTCAACCGCATGCGAAACAAACGAGTTAACATTAAAACCAAGCGAAACACATGATTTAGCTTCAAATCATTGCGAAGTAGTAGGCTTAGCTACAAATACATGAGAAACAAATGATTTAGCTTCAGATAATTGCGATATAAATGATATAGCACCAAAAGCAAGTGAAGCAGACGAGTTAGCATCAAACCCATGCGAAACAATGATTTAGCTCCAATTCAATGCAAAGTAGAAGGCTTAGCTTCAAATCCATGCGAATCAAATGGTTTAGCTTCAAATACTTGTGATATACATGATTTGGATTCAACTGCATGCGAAACAAACGAGTTAGCTTCAAATCCAATCCAAGCACATAATTTAGCTTCAAATCAATGCGAAGTAGAAGGCTTGGCTTCAAATCCATGCGATACGAATGATTTAGCTTCCAATAGTTGCCTCATATATGAAATAGCTACAAATGCAGGCGAAACAAACGAGTTAGCTTCAAATCGATGCAGAACACATGATTAAGCTTCAAATGCATGCGAAACACATGATTTGGGTTCAAATCAATGCGATGCAGATGCTTAGCATCAAATCCATGCGACACAAATGATTTAGCATCAAATACTTGCGATAGAAGTGATATAGTTTCAATGCAGGCGAAACAAACGAGTTAGCTTAAAGGCATGCGACACAAATGATTTAGATTCAAATACTTGCGATATAATTGATATAGCTTCAGATGCAGGCGAAACAAACGAGTTAGCTTCAAATCTGTGCAAAACACATGATTTAGCTTCAAATTTTTGCGAAATACATGGTTTAGCTTCATATTCTTGCGAAACAAATGGTTTAGATTCAGATACTTGTGATAAACATGATTTAGCTTCAAATGCAGGCGAAACAAACGAGTTAGTTTCAAATCCAAGCGAAACACATGATTTAGTTTCAAATCAATGCGAAGTAGAAGGCTTAGCTTCAAATCCATGCGACACAAATGATTTAGCTTCAAATACTTGCGATAGAAGTGATATAGCTTCAATGCAGGCGTAACAAACGAGTTACCTTCAAATCCAAGCGAAACACATGATTTACCTTCAAATTAATGCAAAGTGGAAGGCTTATCTTCAAAGCCATGCGAAACGAATGATTTAGCTTCCAATAGTTGCCTCATATATGAAATAGCTACAAATGCAGGCGAAACAAACGAGTTAGCTTCAAATCGATGCAGAACACATGATTAAGCTTCAAATGCATGCGAAACACATGATTTGGGTTCAAATCAATGCGATGCAGATGCTTAGCATCAAATCCATGCGACACAAATGATTTAGCATCAAATACTTGCGATAGAAGTGATATAGTTTCAATGCAGGCGAAACAAACGAGTTAGCTTAAAGGCATGCGACACAAATGATGTAGATTCAAATACTTGCGATATAACTGATATAGCTTCAGATGCAGGCGAAACAAACGAGTTAGCTTGAAATCTGTGCAAAACACATGATTTAGCTTCAAATTCTTGCGAAATACATGGTTTAGATTCATATTCTTGCGAAACAAATGGTTTAGATTCAGATACTTGTGATAAACATGATTTAGCTTCAAATGCAGGCGAAACAAACGAGTTAGCTTCAAATCCAAGCGAAACACATGATTTAGTTTCAAATCAATGCGAAGTAGAAGGCTTAGCTTCAAATCCATGCGACACAAATGATTTAGCTTCAAATACTTGCGATATAAATGAACTAGCTTCAAATGCAGGCAAAACAAACGAGTTAGCTTCAAATCCATGCGGAAGACCTGATTTAGCTTCAAAACAATGCGAAACACATGGTTTAGCTTCATATTCTTGCGAAACAAGTGGTTTAGCTTCAGATACTTGTGATAAACATGATTTAGCTTCAACTGCATGCGAAACAATCGAGTTAGCTTCAAATGCAAGGGAAACAAATGATATAGCTTCAAATCCATGCGAAACGCATGATTTAGCTTCAAATCAATGCGAAGTAGAAGGCTTAGCTTCAAATCCGAGTGACACAAATGATTTAGCTTCAAATACTTGCGATATAATTGATACAGCATCAAATGCAGGCGAAACAAACGAGTTAGCTTCAAATCCAAGCGAAACACATGATTTAGTGTCAAATCAATGCGAAGTAGAAGCCTTAGCATCAACTCCATGCGAAACAAATGATTTAGATTCACAGACTTGCGATATAAATGATATAGCTTCAAATAAGGGCGAAACAAACGAGTTAGCTTCAAATCTGTGCGAAACACATGATTTAGCTTCAAATTCATGCGAAACACATGGTTTAGCTTCACATTCTTGCGAAACAAATGGTTTAGATTCCGATAATTGTGATAAACATGATTTAGCTTCAAATGCAGGGGAAATAAACGAGTTAGTGTCAAATCCATGCGAAACCCCTTGATTTAGCTTCAAATCCATGCGATACACATGATTTAGTTTCAAATCAATGCGATGTAGCAGGCATAGCTTCATATTCTTGCGAAACAAATGGTTTAGCTTCATATACTTGCGATATAAATGATATAGCTTCAAATGCAGGCGAAACGAACGAGTTAGCTTGAAATCCAAGCGAAACACATGGTTTAGTTTAAAATCAATGCGAAGTAGATGGCTTATCCTCAAAGCCATGCGACACAAATCGTTTAGCTTCAAATACTTGCGATAGAAGTGATATAGCTTCAATTCAGGCGAAACAAACGAGTTAGCTTTAAACCCATGCAACACAAATGATTTAGATTCAAATACTTGCGATATAATTGATATAGCTCCAAATGCAGGCGAAACAAACGAGTTAGCTTCAAATCCAAGCGAAACACATGATTTACCTTCAAATGAATCCAAAGTAGAAGGCTTATCTTCAAAGCCATGCGACGCAAATGATTTAGCTTCAAATACTTGCGATATAATTGATATAGCTTCAAATGCAGGCGAAACAAACGAGGGAGCTTCAAGTCTATGCGAAACACATGATTTAGCTTCAAATCCAAGCAAAACACATGGTTTAGTTTCATACTTGCGAAACAAATGGTTTAGCTTCATATACTTGTGATAAACTTGATATAGCTTCAACCGCATGCGAAACAAACGAGTTAGCTTTAAAACCAAGCGAAACACATGATTTAGCTTCAAAGCAATGCGAAGTAGAAGGCTTAGCTTCATATCCATGCGAATCAAATGACTTAGCTTCAAATACTTGCGATATAAGTGATATAGCTTCAAATGCAGGCGAAACAAACGAGTTAGCTTTAAATCCAAGCGAAACACATGATTTACCTTCAAATTAATTTAAAGTAGAAGGCTTATATTCAAAGCCATGCGACACAAATGATTTAGCTTCAAATACTTGCGATATAAATGATATAACTTCAAATGCAGGCAAAACAAACGAGTTAGCTTCAAATCCATGCGAAACGAATGATTTGGCTTCAAAACAATTCGAAACACATGGTTTAGTTTCATATTTTTGCGAAACAAGTGGTTTAGCTTCAGATACTTGTGATAAACATGATTTAGCTCCAACTGCATGCTAAACAATCGAGTAAGCTTCAAATCCAAGCCAAACACAGTATTTAGCTTTAAATCAATGCGAAGTAGAAGGCTTAGCTTCAAATCCAAGCGAAACACATGATTTAGCTTCAAATCCATGCGAAACACAAGCTTTGGCTTCAAATCAATGCGATGTTGAAGGTTTAGCTTCATATCCATGCCAGAGAAATGATTTAGCTTCAAATACTTGCGATATAAATGATATAGCTTCAAATCAATGCGAACTAGATGTCTTAGCAACAAAGCCATCCGAAAGAAATGATTTTTCTTCAAATACTTGCGATACAAGTGATATAGCTTCAAATGCATGCGAAACGAACCTGTTAGCTTCAATTCCATGCGAAACGAACGATTTAGCATCAAATCCATGCGAAACACATGATTTAGCTTCAAATCAATGCGAAGTAGAAGGATTAGCTTCAAAGCCATCCGACACAAATGATTTAGCTTCAAATACTTGCGATATAATTGATATAGCTTCAAATGCAGGCGAAACATACGAGTTAGCTTCAAATCCAAGCGAAACACATGGTTTATCTTTATATTCTTCCGAAACAAATGGTTTAGCTTCATATACTTGCGATATAAATGATACACTATCAAATGCAGGCGAAAGAAACGAGTTAGCTTCAAATCCAAGCGCAACACATGGTTTAGTTTCAAATCAATGCGAAGTAGAAGGCGAAGCTTCAAATCCACGTGACAAAAATGATTTTGCTTCAAATACTTGCGATATAATTGATAAAGCTTCAAATGCAGGCGAAACAAACGAATTTGCTTCAAATCCATGCGAAACAAATGACTTAGATTCAAATCCATGCAAAACACATGATTAAGCTTCAAATGCATGCGAAACACATGATTCAGGTTCAAATTCATGGGAAACACGTGGTTTAGTATGAAATACATGCGAAACAAATTATTTAGCTTCAGATACTTATGATATACAGGATTTAGCTTCAACTGCATGCGAAACAAACGAATTAGCATCAAATCCAAGCGAAACAGATTATTTAGCTACAAATCAATGCGAAGTAGAAGGCTTAGCTTCAAATCCATGAGAATCAGATACTTTAGCTTCAAATACTCGTGATATACATGATTTAGCTTCAACTACACGCGAAACAAACGAGTTAGCTTCAAATTCATGCGAAACACATGATTTTGCTTCAAACCAATGCGAAGTAGAAGGCTTGGCTTCAAATCCATGCGAATCAAATGATTTTGCTTCAAATTCTTGTGATATACATGATATAGCTTCAAACGCAGGCGAAACAAACGAGTTAGTTTCAGATGAAGGCCAAACACATGATTTAGCTCCAAATTCATGCGAAACACATGGATTAGCTTCATATACTTGCGAAACAAGTGGTTCAGCTTCAGATACTTGTGATAAACATGATTTAGCTTCAACTGCATGCGACACAATCGAGTTAGCTTCAAATCCAAGGGAAACAAATGATTTAGCTACAAATCAATGCGAAGTAGAAGGGTTAGCCACAATGCCAAGCGACACAAATGATTTAGCTTCAAATACTTGCGATATAAATGATATACCTTCAACTGCTGGCAAAACAAACGAGATAGCTTCAAATCCATGCGGAACACATGATTTAGCTTCAAATCAATGCGATGCACATGGTTTAGCTTTATATTCTTGCGAAACAAGTGGTTTAGCTTCAGATACTTGTGATAAACATGATTCAGCTTCAACTGCATGCAAAACAAATGAGTTAGTTTAAAATGCAAGAGAAACACATGATTTAGCTTCATATCGATGCGAAACACATTGTTTAGCTTCATATTCTTGCAAAAAAAATGGGTTATCTTCAAATACTTGTGATATTTATGATTTAATTCAAATGCAGGCGAAACAAACGAGTTAACTTCAAATCCAAGCAAAACACATGGTTTAGTTTCAAATCAATGCGAAGTAGAAGGCTTAGCTTCAAATACATGAGAAACAAATGATTTAGCTTCAGATAATTGCGATATAATTGGTAAAGCTTCAAATGCAGGCGAAACAAACGAGTTAGATTCAAATCCAAGCAAAACAGATGATTTAGTTTCAAATCAATGCGTAGTAGAAGGCTTAGCTTCAAATCCGAGTGACACAAATGATTCAGCTTCAAATACTTGCGATATAATTGATACAGCATCAAATGCAGGCGAAACAAACGAGTTAGCTTCAAATCCAAGCGAAACACATGATTTAGTGTCAAATCAATGCGAAGTAGAAGCCTTAGTTTCAACTCCATGCGAAACTAATGATTTAGATTCACAGACTTGCGATATAAATGATATAGCTTCAAATCAGGCGAAACAAACGAGTTAGCTTTAAACCCATGCAACACAAATGATTTAGATTCAAATACTTGCGATATAATTGATATAGCTTCAAATGCAGGCGAAACAAACGAGTTAGCTTCAAATCCAAGCGAAACACATGATTTAGTTTCAAAACAATGCGGAGTAGATGGCTTAACTTCAAATCCATGCGAAACAAATGATTTAGCTTCACATACTTGCGACAAAAATGATATAGCTTCAAATGCAGGCGAAACAAACGAGTTAGCTTCAAATCCAAGCGAAACACATGATTTACCTTCAAATGAATCCAAAGTAGAAGGCTTATCTTCAAAGCCATGCGACGCAAATGATTTAGCTTCAAATACTTGCGATATAATTGATATAGCTTCAAATGCAGGCGAAACAAACGAGGGAGCTTCAAGTCTATGCGAAACACATGATTTAGCTTCAAATCCAAGCGAAACACATGGTTTAGTTTCATACTTGCGAAACAAATGGTTTAGCTTCATATACTTGTGATATAAATGATATAGCTTCAAATGCAGGCGAAACAAACGAGTTAGCTTCAAATCCAAGCGAAACACATGGTTTAGCTTCATATTCTTGCGAAAGAAATGGTTTAGCTTCATATACTTGCGATATAAATGATATAGCTTCAAATGCAGGCGAAACAAACGAGTTAGCTTCAAAACCATGCGAAACACATGATTTAGCTTCAAATCAATGCGATGTAGAAGGCTTAGCTTCAAAAACATGCGAAACACATGATTAAGCTTCAAATCAATGCGATATGGAAGCTATATCTTCAAATCGATGCGAAACACATGATTTATCTGCAAATCAATGCGATGTAGAAGGTTTAGCTTCAGATCCATGCGAAACAAATGATTTAGCATCAGATATTTGCGATATAAGTGATATAGCTTCAAATGCAGGCTAAATAAACGAGTTAGCTTAAAATCCATGCAAAACACATGATTAAGCTTCAAATCAATGCTATGTAGAAGGTTTAGCATCAAATCCATGCGACACAATTGATTTAGCTTCAGATACTTGCGATATAAGTGATATAGCTTCATCTGCAGGCGAAACAAACGAGTTAGCTACAAATCCATGCAAAAAACATGACTAATTGCAAATGAATGCGATATAGAAGGTATAGATTCAAATCCAAGCGAATTTATGATTTAGTTTCAAATCAATGTGAAGTAGAAGGCATAGCTTCAAATCCATGCGAAACAAATGATTTAGCTTCATATACTTGCGATATAAATGATACAGCTTCAAATGCAGACGAAACAAACGAATTAGCTTCAAACCCAAGCGATACACACGAGTTAGCTTCAATTCAATGCAAAGTAGAAGTCTTAGCTTCAAATCCATGCGGATCAAATGGTTTAGCTTCAAATACTTGTGATATACATGATTTGGATCCAACTGCATGCGAAACAAACAAGTTAGCTTCAAATCCAAGCCAAACACATGATTTAGCTTCAAATCAATGCGAAGTAGAAGGCTTAGCTTCAAATTCATGCGAAACAAATGATTTAGCTTTACATGCTTGCGATTAAATGTTATAGCTTCAAATGCAGGCGAAACAAACGAGTTTGCTTCAAATCCATGCGAAACACATGATTTAGCTTCAAATCAATGCGAAGTAGAAGGCTTAGCTTCAAATTCATGCGAAACAAATGATTTAGCTTTACATGCTTGCGATTAAATGTTATAGCTTCAAATGCAGGCGAAACAAACGAGTTTGCTTCAAATCCATGCGAAACACATGATTTAGCTTCAAGTCCATGAGAAACACATGGTTCAGCTTCATAATCTTGAGAAACAGATGGATTAACTTCAGATATTTATGATAAACGTGATTTAGCTTCAACTGCATGCGAAACAATCACGTTAGCTTCAAATCCAAGGGAACCAAATAATTTAGCTTCAAATCAATGCGAAGTTGAAGGCTTAGCTTCAAATCAATGCGGAACAAATGGTTTAGCTTCAAATACTTGTGGTATACATGATTTACCTTCTCCTGCATGCGAAACAAACGAGTTAGCTTCAAATGTATGCGAAACACATGATTTAGATTCAAATCAATGCGAAGTAGGAGGCGTAGCTTCAAATGCATGCGACACAAATGATTTAGCTTCACATACTAGCGATTAAATGATATAGCTTCAAATGAAGGAAAAACGAACGAGTTAGCTTAAAATGCAAGCGAAACACATGATTTAGATTCAAATCAATGCGAAGTAGAAGGCTTCGCTTCAAATCAATGCGAAGCAAATGATTTAGCTTCACATTCTTGCGATATAAATCATATAGCTTCAAGTGCAGGCAAAGCAAACGAGTTGGCTTAAAATCCACGCGAAAAACATGATTTAGCTTCAAATCCATGAGAAACACATGGTTTAGCTTCATATTCTTGCGAAACAAATGGTTTAGCTTCAGATAGTTGTGATGAACATGATTTAGCTTCAACTGCATGCGAAACAATCGCGTTAGCTTCAAATCCAAGGGAAACAATTGATTTAGCTTCAAATCAATGCGAAGTTGAAGGCTTAGCTTCAAATCAATGCGAAACAAATGGTTTAGCTTCAGATAGTTGTGATGAACATGATTTAGCTTCAACTGCATGCGAAACAATCGCGTTAGCTTCAAATCCAAGGGAAACAATTGATTTAGCTTCAAATCAATGCGAAGTTGAAGGCTTAGCTTCAAATCAATGCGAAACAAATGGTTTAGCTTCAAATACTTGCGATATACATGATTTAAATTCAACTGCATAAGAAACACACGAGATAGCATCAAATCCAAGCGAAACACATGATTTAGCTTCAAATGAATGCGAAGTAGGAAGCTTAGCTTCAAATCCATGAGAATCAAATGATTTAGTCTTAAATACTTGTGATATGCATAATATAGTTTCAAATGCAGGCTAAATAAACGAGTTAGCTTCAAATCCACGCCAAACACATGATTTAGCTTCAAATCAATGCGAAGTAGAAGGCTTAGCTTCAAATCCATGCGAAACCCATGACTTAGCTTTAAATGAATGCGAAGTAGAAGGCTTAGCTGCAAATCCAAGCGAAACACATGATTTAGCTTCAAATCAATGCGAAGTTGAAAGCTTAGCTTCAAATCCACGCGAATCAAATGATTTAGTCTCAAATACTTGTGATATGCATGATATAGCTTCAAATGCAGGCGAAACAAACGAGTTAGCTTCAAAGCTATGCGGCACAAATGATTTTGCTTGAAATACTTGCGATATAATTGATATAGCATCAAATGCAGGCGAAACAAACGAGTTAGCTTCAAAGCTATTCGACACAAATGATTTAGCTTCAAATACTTGCGATATAATTGATATAGCATCAAATGCAGGCGAAACAAACGAATTAGCTTAAAATCCAAGCGAAACACATGATTTAGTTTCAAATCAATGCGAAGTAGAAGGTTTAGCTTCAAATCCATGCGACACAAATGATTTAGCTTCAAATACTTGCGATAGAAGAGATATAGCTTCAAATGCAGGCGAAACAAACGAGTTAGCTTCAAAGCTATGCGACACAAATGATTTAGCTTCAAATACCTGCGATGTAATTGATACAGCTTCAAATGCAGACGAAAAAAAGAGTTAGCTTCAAATCCAAGCGAATTTATGGTTTAGTTTCAAATCAATGTGAAGTAGAAGGCATAGCTTCAAATTCATGCGAAACAAATGATTTAGCTTTACATGCTTGCGATTAAATGATATAGCTTCAAATGCAGGCGAAACAAACGAGTTTGCTTCAAATCCATGCGAAACACATGATTTAGCTTCAAGTCCATGAGAAACACATGGTTTAGCTTCATAATCTTGAGAAACAGATGGTTTAGCTTCAGATATTTATGATAAACATGATTTAGCTTCAACTGCATGCGAAACAATCGCGTTAGCTTCAAATCCAAGGGAACCAAATAATTTAGCTTCAAATCAATGCGATGTTGAAGGCTTAGCTTAAAATCAATGCGAAACAAATGGTTTAGCTTCAAATTCTTGCGAAACAAATGGTTCAGATTCAGATACTTGTGATAAACATGATTTAGCTCCAAATGCATGCGAAACAAACGAGTTAGCTTCAAAGCTATGCGACACAAATGATTTAGCTTCAAATACTTGCGATATAATTGATATAGCATCAAATGCAGGCGAAACAAACGAGTTAGCTTCAAATCCAAGCGAAACACATGGTTTAGCTTCATATTCTTGCGAAACAAATGGTTTAGCATCAGATACTTGTGATAAACATGATTTAGCTTCAACTGCATTCAATATAAACTAGTTAGCTTCAAATCCAAGGGAAACACATGATTTAGCTTCAAATACCTGCGGTATAAGTGAGTTAGCTTGAAATGCACACAAAACAAACGAGTTAGCTGCAGATCCGTCCGAAACAAATGGTTTTGTTACAAATACTTGTGATATACATTATTTAGCTACAACTGCAAGCGAAACAAACGAGTTAGCTTCAAATCCGTGCGAGACAAGTGATTTAGATTCCAATACTTGCGATATAATAGATATAGCTTCAAATGCAGGCGAAGCAAACGAGTTAGCTTCAAGTCCATGCGAAACACATGATTTAGCTTCTAATCAATGCGAAGTAGAAGGCGTGGATTCAAATACATGCGACACAAATGATTTAGCTTCAACTGCATTCAATATAAACTAGTTAGCTTCAAATCCAAGGGAAACACATGATTTAGCTTCAAATACCTGAGGTATAAGTGAGTTAGCTTGAAATGCACACAAAACAAACGAGTTAGCTACAGATCCGTCCGAAACAAATGGTTTTGTTACAAATACTTGTGATATACATTATTTAGCTACAACTGCAAGCGAAACAAACGAGTTAGCTTCAAATCCGTGCGAGACAAGTGATTTAGATTCCAATACTTGCGATATAATAGATATAGCTTCAAATGCAGGCGAAGCAAACGAGTTAGCTTCAAGTCCATGCGAAACACATGATTTTGCTTCTAATCAATGCGAAGTAGAAGGCGTGGCTTCAAATACATGCGACACAAATGATTTAGCTTAAAATACTTGCGATATAATTTATAAAGCTTCAAATGCAGGCGAAGCAAACGAGTTAGCTTCAAATCCAAGAGAAACACATGACTTAGTTTAAAATCAATGCGATGTAGAAGGTTTAGCTTCAAATCCATGCGAAACAAATGATTTAGCATCAGATACTTGCGATATAAGTGATATAGCTTCAAATGCAGGCTAAATAAACGAGTTAGCTTAAAATCCATGCAAAACACATGATTAAGCTTCAAATCAATGCGAAACACATGGTTTAGCTTCATATACTTGCGAAACAAGTGGTTCAGCTTCAGATACTTGTGATAAACATGATTTAGCTTCAACTGCATGCGAAACAATCGAGTTAGCTTCAAATCCAAGGGAAACAAATGATTTAGCTACAAATCAATGCGAAGTAGAAGGCTTAGCTTCAAAGTCATGCGACACAAATGATTTAGCTTCAAATACTTCCGATATAATTGATATAGGTTCAAATGGAGGCGAAACAAACGATTTAGCTTCAAATCTAAGCGAAACACATGATTTAGTTTCAAATCAATGCGAAGTAGAAGGCTTAGCTTCAAATCCATGCGAAACAAATGATTTAGCTTCAAATGCTTGCTGTATAAATGAAGTAACTTCAAATGCAGGCGAAACAAACGAGTTAACTTCAAATCCATGCGAAACACATGATTTAGCTTCAAATCAATGCGAAACACATGTTTTAGCTTCATATTCTTGCGAAAGAAATGGTTTAAATTCAAATGCTAGTGATATAATTGATTTAGCATCAACTGCATGCCAAACAAACGAGTTAGTTTCAAATCCAAGAGAAACACATGATTAAGCTTCAAAACGATGCGAAACACATTGTTTAGCTTCATATTCTTGCGAAACAAATGGGTTGTCTTCACATACTTGTGATATTCATGATTTAACTTCGACTGCATGCGAAATAAACGAGTTAACTTCAAATCCATGCGAAACACATGATTTAGCTTCAAATCAATGCGGAACACATGACTTACCTTCAAATCAAAGCGAAGTAGAAGGTTCAGCTTGTTTTTCGCGCACCGACACCGCGACCGTTGTTCGGTCTACGGGGGTTGTAAATTCCCGATTCTAATTGACAATGTGGTTCGCGATGCTGTGTGCCCACTTAAAGTAACAGAGCTGGTAATGATTGTTGATGACTATGTTTTTCTGCGTTTTTCTGTCCGCGCCCCGACTGGTCGCGTTATTTTATATCGGTCACCCCCGTTTGAGATCCCTGAAGGAACCTCCACCTCCACGCCGGGACGCACTGATTGGTTTTTCTCGAAGATTGCGATTTTCAAATCAGTGTCCTCTAAGCTTTTCGTCACCACCCTCTCGTATCGTCCTACACGAGCCTTGTCTAGGAGAGGGGGGTGTTGCGTAGTTGCGTGGTCGGGAGGTCCCCTGGGGCCTGAGATATCGTCCCCGCGACGGTTGGGACTAAACTTTCTCAAGACCCGTTAAATTCTCAAATTTACGACGGGGTTGTTTTTTCGGACCTTTCGTGCCTACGACGCGTCGCGGTCATTAAAGAGACGGAAGACCCTGCTCCGATGATCTGCAGATGGAAAAAAGGTTTCCGTCTCTTTGTGATCCTCGCTGGTCCACGCCATAAACTTTCGCGAAAGCGGCCTACGGGAGGTCCTACAGAACGGAACATCCTCCCCGCCTTGAGAGGGAACCGATCAAAGTGAAATGAGGAAAGTCTAATCGATGTGTGGTGACCAATGTGGATGACTAATATATGATGTGTAACGTGTATGAATGTAATGTTTCGCGTAGGCGTACGTGTATCTGAGAGCCTTATATCTATGAATTACTAAATGTAACATTCCCGGGCTGGTCATCTTCTGTCGAAGATCTGCTGCGTCCTTGGTTGTCGTCATCTGGTTGGATTGGCAATGGGACGAGTTTTTTTATGCTCCGATCGAACACATTCGTAGCAGTCTTTACTGTTACTGTGCGAATTATGCCGTCGGAGCCTGGATGGACCTTGATGACTCGCCCCAACGGCCATTGCATGGACGGCACGTGATCTTCCCTGAGGAGGACTATAGAGTTCTCAGTGATCTGGTGATCTCCCTTGAACCATTTACTACGACTGGTCAGCTCGTTCAAATATTCTCGATGCCAACACTTCCAAAAATGCTGTTTTAGCTGTTGAATGCGTTGCCACCCGGATAGCCGATTGGATGGAACATCTGTTAACTCGTGTTCGCGTAAACTTGTGAGAGCATCACCGATAAGGAAATGACCGGGGGTAAGAACAAGAAGATCGTTTGGATCGGATGAGATTGGAGTCAGAGGACGGGAATTGAGAATAGCTTCAATGTTGATAATTAAGGTATTCAAGTTTTCGAAGGTAAACAATTCAGCACCCATAACGCGTTTCAAATGTTTCTTAAATGACTTTACTGCTGCTTCCCAGAGGCCGCCGAAATGCGGAGCTTGAGGTGGAATGAAATGCCAATTAATTGAGCGATCTGCGAGGAACGAAGCTACGTTGTTGTAATGATTGTCGGAGCGCAACAATTCTCGAAGTTCTTTGAATTCGTTATTAGCTCCGATGAAATTGGAACCGTTGTCGGAGTATAGATTTTTGCAAAAACCTCGTCTTGCTATGAATCATCCCAAAGCTGCAACAAAGGCTTCACTGGTGAAGTCGCCGACAAGCTCGAGGTGGACGGCCTTTACCGCGAGGCATACAAAAACGGCTACGTATACATTTATACGACGCTGATTCCTGTATGTTCGTTCTTTCACGAAAAAAGGCCCACAGTAGTCCACTCCTACATTTGTAAACGGACGAGATTCTGTGACTCTGGCCTTTGGTAAATCACCCATTACGTAATTGGCATGAGGTGGATTGGCTCGACAACAGCGGACGCAACTCCGAATTGTTTTCCAAACTTGACTTCGCCCGTCTATGGGCCAGTACGCTCTTCTTGTTGCATATAATGTAGCTTGAGTACCGGCGTGCATGTGAATTATGTGTTCGTTCTGGATGATGAGGTTGGTTGTGTGCGACTTTGGTAGGATAATAGGGTGTTTTTGCGTGAATGTCAACGTTGAATTTCTCAGTCTACCTCCGACTCGTAGTATCCCGTCTTGGTCAATGAATGGATGTAGTCTCGCTAATTTTCCGGTGATCTTATGATGCCGATGCTGTCGTATGAGATGGAATTCGTCTGCGAAGTAAGACCGTTGCAATAATTTTATAACGGTTGTCCTTGCTCGAGCTAGCTCGGTTGCCTGTAGAGTACCCTTCGTCATCCGTCCTGGCTTCCACCGTAGGCACCATGCAACGACCCGCAAAAGCCTGCTCCACGACGAGGACCGTTCGAGTAAACTTGCGTCGATGGTGGTCATAGCTAAGCAGACAGCAACCCGTTGCTCCGAGTCATCGAGAACAGATACTAATTTCCCATTTGGCCAGTATGACTCATCCTGGTGAAGCCAAGTTGGGCCATTGCACCAGATGGATGGTCGAAGGAACTCCTCTATTGATTGTCCTCGAGAAATGAGATCTGCTGGGTTATCAGCTGAGCTAACGTGGCGCCATTCTTCAATCTTTGTTTTGGATTGGATCTCGGACACCCGGTTGGCGACGAATGTTTTTAATGTATGAGGTGACGAATTAAGCCAATGCAAAACTATTGTTGAATCTGTCCATAAAATCGTGCGGTTGATGTGTATGTGTAATGCTTTATGAATAGTATTAATGAGCGATGATAGTAATAAGGCTCCACACAATTCGAGTCGCGGGATAGATTGACTCTTTAACGGTGCAACCTTCGATTTGGCTGCTAGGAGTTCCACCTGCGTTTGACCCTCTGCATCTGTAGAACGGAGGTATACACAGGCTCCGTACGCTTTCTCGCTGGCGTCGCAGAATCCATGTAACTGGATGGTTGAAGCCGCAGTGATTACGGTTTTTCGATTAAATGTCACATTGTTGAGCAATGGTAGTTGCGTGTAGTATCGTGTCCATTCCGTGTGTAAGCTCATGGGTAGCGATTCGTCCCAATCAACTTTCAAAGTCCATATTTTCTGGAGGAGGATTTTTGCCACGATGATGACTGGGCCTAGGAGACCCAACGGGTCATAAACCTTTGCTATTTCAGAACTGATCAATCGTTTGGTGACTCGAGATGCATGTGTGAGAGGCTTGACTGTGTATGTAATGGAGTCCTCGACTGAATCCCAAACGATCCCGAGCGTTTTGATTGTTGAAGATTCACCGAGGTGAAGTTTCTGGTTGATATTTTGATCGGACAACCCGCTTAACAATTCTTGGTTATCGGAAGCCCATTTCCTGATATTTAGACCGGATAAGCGAAGGAGTTGTATAAGTTCGTTTCGTGACGCGAGGGCCTCTTGGATCGTGGACGCGCCGGTGAGTGCATCATCCACATAGAAATCCTGCTGCAAGATTTTCGCGGCGGAAAGGAAAGCGGTGACCTTCGTCTTGTGCCACTTGTTGGAGGCATCTGATAGCCAGATATGGGGCGGCTGATAGGCCGAATGTAACCGTATTTAGTTCATAAGTTTTTACGCAATTGTCGGTGATTCGCCAGAGGATTCTCTGGTACCTTCTGTCTTCTGGGCGCACGAGAAATTGCCTATACATCTTCTCGATGTCGCCAGTAATAACATACTGATGGATGCGAAATCGGAGCAAAATGTAGAACAGATCGTCCTGTATTTTGTGTCCAATGTGTAAGGTGTCGTTAAGTGAAAATCCAGTGCTTGTGATTGCCGACCCGTCGAAGACTACGCGTAATTTAGTTGTATCGCTCGACATTTTGATGACCCCGTGATGTGGAAGATAGTATCCTTGGTGAGATATCTGCACTTCGGACATGTGGCCAAGATCGAGATATTCTTGAATGATTGATTGGTACTGCTGTTTGAAGTCTGGATCGCGTTTGAATTTCCGTTCTAATGAGATGAGACGCTTCAGTGCTTGCGTCTTGGATTCACCCAGCTTGTCCTTGTTTTCGTTAAATGGAAGTGCGACAACATATCTACCTTCTGTGTTTCTTGTAACGGTATTCTGAAAATGTTGTTCGCACGTCGATTCTGATTTGGATAGATGCTGAGATTGCGGACCTTCTTCGATTTCCCAAAAACGTGCTAGCTCGCGTTGTAGTGCCGTTGTTGTATGGCATGTGACCTTCTGCCTTGGTTGTGCTGTTGGCACACTGCTTCCGATGACCCATCCAAGCATTGTCTTTTGGAGGAAAAGATCTGGGCCGTCTGGTTGAGAAAGATCAATTTGCCCTACGCATAATATCGATAGCGCTGTTCCAGCCCCCAGTAATATGTCGATTGGTGCTGGTCGATCGAACGTTGAGTCGGCGAGCTCGATGTTGCGAGGGATTCTGAGCATTGTGCGGTCGACTGTCTGGTCTGGTACTAATGGAGCGATGTTTGGTACGATCAAAAATGTAAGGGTTCGATGATAATTGCTGACCTTAGATTGAATGTTTGCCCTAATGGTATGGTTAGATATGGTCGACAGCGCATTGAGAGCGCCCACAGAGATGGTGCATCGATCTTGCGGCAAACGGAGCCTCTTGGCTAGATCTTCTGTCATAAAATTGGTGGTAGAGCAAGTGTCAACTAAGGCACGGCATGGTATTATGTTCTGATCGACATCGGCGACATTAATCTGAGCTGTGACTAATAATTCGTTGGTGTCGGAATTTATTATGAAGGTGTGTGTCTGGATGGGTCTTGGGATTTTCTGTGATGGTAGTCATGTGGGCCTTGGTTTCTCGTCGGTTGCTGCCTTGTCTTGAAGTGATGTGGGGATGGGCGGATTGTGTGTTGAGCTTGGTGGAGTGACAGTTCGTTCACGTGTTGAATGTTCTTGTCGGTGTAGGAGAGTGTGGTTTCGTTGTTGGCATATTCGGCAATGAAACTTCGATCGACATACACTGGACGTGTGTCCGTTACCCAGGCAGTTTTGACATAGTGCGGCCTCAGCAACGGCCTTCATTCGCTCATTGACGGACAATACATTAAACGCTTCGCAGTTCCCGATTCTGTGGCTCCCTTCACAGATTGAGCATTGGAATGTGTTTGTGGTGACGTAAGTTTGAACGCGCGGAAATCCCCGGTTAGGTACTCGTGAGTTCTCTGATGACAATGTTTGGCGTCCGGTCGAAACACGTATCCCGGGCGCTGATGCAACCCTGTCAAAAGCTGAAGGTGAGCAATTTGCTCGTTTCTGGAGGAACTCGATCAGATGCTCGTACGAAGGCATTTTTTTATCGGGTAGTGTAAGTTCCCATTGCCAGATGGTATCGGGATTCAGTTTCGCGAGAACAATTGAAATTAGGAGAGTGTTCCAGGATGTCACGGGTACTCCGAGATTCTGCAACACCCGCAGATGTTGCTTCAAAGAGTCTATTAAATCTCCCAGTGCTTGCGGTGTGTCTTTCGCTAGTTTCGGAATCTCCTGAATAGCGTTGCAATGTCGCAGTAAGACTAGTCGCGGGCAGTCAAATTTCTCTTTCAATATCGCGATCGCGTCAAGATAATTAGCATCTGTGGTGTTGTGAGATTGAATGCATGCCGCGGCTTTGCCGGTAAGGGTCGACCGCAGGTATTGTAATTTCTGAACCGGAGAAAGACTCTCATTGCGATCAATCATTGAAGTGAACAGATCGTAAAATGACGCCCACCTTTCAATAGAACCATCGAACGTGGGTAGCCGCATTTCAGGTAACTTTATCGCCATCGGACCCGATATGGTAGGAGCAGGTGAATTAGTGACTTGGTCACGTGGAACATCTTGCGGTTGAATTGCTTCACGCATTCGTTTTGCTCTGCCATGTGTTGCAAAATATTTTGCATGAATTTCAAACTTGCGGTCGTCTTCGGATTCAGGATCTTCGAGGTCTTCTAGAAGGAACTCGTAATCCTTCCATGCCTTCTCTACTGAGTTTGTATAAAAGTCGAGGACGTGTTTTTCTAGATTACCGGTTTGTTCGCTATTGTCAAGGAATTTAGTGATCTCCGCGAGTTGTTTAATTATTTGATTGCGTCTGCGTCGTAGAGTGCTGGATTGAGTACCGCCGGGCTTCTGAATGGACATGATGGTAATGGGAGCGCGACACGGGAATCAGTGATACTCTAAACAAGCCTACCTTTACGGAGTGAGGACGCCAGGAAGGTTGAACTCCGGTGATGTCACGAAGTCCTGTCGTCTTGAAAAGAGATGCTCGGGTGGACGTCCGTTGTGGTGGCACTGATTCAACCGGGATGCTGTGTTTGATGTGTTTGTTGTAGGAACGCTCACATCCGGCTCGAAGGACCAATGTTTTTCGCGCACCGACACTGCGACCGTTGTTCGGTCTACGGGGGTTGTAAATTCCCGATTCTAATTGACAATGCGGTTCGCGATGCTCTGTGCCCACTTAAAGTAACAGAGCTGGTAATGATTGTTGATGACTATGTTTTTCTGCGTTTTTCTGTCCGCGCCCCGACTGGTCGCGTTATTTTATATCGGTCACCCCCGTTTGAGATCCCTGAAGGAACCTCCACCTCCACGCCGGGACGCACTGATTGGTTTTTCTCGAAGATTGCGATTTTCCAATCAGTGTCCTCTAAGCTTTTCGTCACCACCCTCTCGTATCGTCCTACACGAGCCTTGTCTAGGAGAGGGGGGTGTTGCGTAGTTGCGTGGTCGGGAGGACCCCTGGGGCCTGAGATATCGTCCCCGCGACGGTTGGGACTAAACTTTCTCAAGACCCGTTAAATTCTCAAATTTACGACGGGGTTGTTTTTTCGGACCTTTCGTGCCTACGACGCGTCGCGGTCATTAAAGAGACGGAAGACCGTGCACCGATGTTCTGCAGATGGAAAAAAGGTTTCCGTCTCTTTGTGATCCTCGCTGGTCCACGCCATAAACTTTCGCGAAAGCGGCGTACGGGAGGTCCTACAGAACGGAACACAGCTTCAAATCCGTGCGAAACAAATGATTTACCTTCAAATACTTGCGGTATAAATGAAACAGCTTTAAATGCAGGCGAAACAAACGAGTTAGCTTCAAATCCATGCAAAACACATGATTTAGCTTCAAATCAATGCGGAACACATGATTTGGCTGCAAATCAAAACGAAGTAGAAGGCTTAACTTCAAATCCATGCGAAACAAATGTTTTACCTTCAAATACTTGCGGTATAAATGAAACAGTTTTAAATGCATGCGAAACAAACGAGCTATCTTCAAATCCATGCGAAACACATGATTTAGCTTCAAATCAATGCGATCTAGAAGGTTTAGCTGCAAATCCACGCGACACGAATGATCTAGCTTCCAGTTCTTGCTATATAAATGATATAGCATCAAATGCAGGCGAAACAGACGAATTAGCTTCAAATCCAAGCGAAATACATGATTTAGCTTCAAATAAACGCCATGTAGAAAGTTTGGCTTCAAAATCCGTGCGAAACAAATGATTTCGCATAAAAAACTTGCGATATAAATGATACAGCTCCAAATGCAGGCGACATAAACGAGTTAGCTTCAAATCTATGCGAAAAACATGATTAAACTTCAAATTCATGCAAAACAGATGGTTTATCTTCATATTCTTGCGAAACAAATGGTTTAGATTCAGATACTTGTGATAAACATGATTTAGCTTCAACTACATGCGAACAAGCGAGATAGCTTCAAATTCATGCAGAACGCATGATTACGCTTTAAATTATTCCGATACACATAAGTTCGCTTACAACTCATGCGAAATGCATGATTTCGCTTCAAGCTCATCCGAAACACATGATTTCGCTTCAACTTCATGCGGAACGCATTATTTAGCTTCAAACTATTCCAATACGCATGATTTTGCTCATAATTCATCCGAAATACATGATTTAGCTTCAAATTCATGCGAAACACTTGATTTAACTTCAAATTCATGCGAAAAAACATGATTTAGCTTCAACTTCATGCGCAGTAGAAGATTTAGCTTCAAATCCGTGGCAGACAAACGATATAGCTTAATATTCTTGCGATTAAAGGTTTTAACTTCGAATGTGTGCAAAACAAACGAGTTAGCTCCAAATTCATGCGAAACACGTGATTTAGGTTTAAATTCATGCGAAACACATGATTTAGCTTCAAATTCATGCGAAACAAACGAGTTAGCTTCAAATCCAAGCCAAACACATGATTTAGCTTCAAATCAATGCAAAGTAGAAGGCTTAGCTTCAAATCGATGTGCAATAAATGATTTAGCTCCAAACACTTGGGATATAAGTGGTATAGCTTCAAATGCAGATTAATCGAACTAGTTAGCTTCCAATCCAAGCGTAACACCTGATTTAGCTTCAAATCAGCGCGAAGTAGAAGGCTTAGCTTCAATTCTATGCGAATCAAATTGTTTAGCTTCAAATACTTGTGAAATACATGAGTTAGCTTCAACTGCATGCGAAACAAACGATTTAGCTTCCAATCCAAGCGTAACACATGATTTAACTTCAAATCAATGCGAAGTTGAAGGATTAGCTTCAAATCCATTCGAAACAAATGATTTACCTTAAATAGTTGTGATATAAATGAAATAGCTTCAAATGCAGGCGAAAGAAACGAGTTATCTTCAGATGCATGCGAAACACATGATTTAGGTTCAAATCAATGCGAATAAGAGAAGACTTAGTTTCATCCCCATACAAAACGAATGATTTAGCTTCAAATACTTGCAAATATAAGGGACACAGCTTCAAATGCATGCGAAACAAACGAGTTACCTTCAAATCCAAGGGAAACACATGATTTAAATTCAAATCAATGCGAAGTAAAAGGCTTAGCTTCAAATCAATGCGAAACAACCGGTTTACCTTAAAATACTTGTGATATTCATGATTTAACTGCAACTGCATGCGAAACAAACGAGTTAGCTACAAATCCATTCGAAACACATGACTTAACTTCAAATCAATGCGAAGTAGTAGGATTTGCTGCAAATCCATACGAAACAAATGATTTACCTTCACATACTTGTGATATAAATAAAGCAGCTTCAAATGCAGGCGAAAGAAACGAGTTAGCTTCAGATCCATGCGAAACACATGATTTAACTTCAAATCAATGCGAAGTAGTAGGATTAGCTTCAAATGCATAGGAAACAAATGATTTACCTTCAAATACTTGTGATATAAATAAAGTAGCTTCAAATGCAGGCGAAAGAAACGTGTTATCTTGAGATCCATGCGAAACACATGATTTAGCTTCAAATCAACGCGAACTAGAAGGCTTAGTTTCATCCCCATATGAAACGAATGATTTAGCTTCAAATACTTGCAAATATAAGGGATACAGCTTCAAATGCATGCGAAACAAACGAGTTAGCTAGAAATCCATTCGGAACACATGATTTACCTTCAAATTAATGCAAGGTAGAAGGCATAGCTTCAAATCCATGCGAAACACATTATTTAGCTTCAAATCAATGCGAAGTAGAATGCTTAGATTCAAAGCCATGCGACACAAATGATTTAGCTTCAAATACTTGCGATATAATTGATATAGCTTCAAATGCAGGCGATACAAACGAGTTAGCTTCAAATCCAAGCGAAACACATGATTTAGTTTCAAATCAATGCGAAGTAGTAGGCATAGCTCCAAATCCATGCGAAACAAATGGTTTAGCTTCACATACTTGCGATATAAATGATATAGCTTCAAATGCAGGCGAAATGAACGAGTTAGCGTCAAATCCAAGCGAAACACATGGTTTAGCTTCATATTCTTGCGAAAGAAATGGTTTAGCTTCATATACTTGCGATATAAATGATATAGCTTCAAATGCAGGCGAAACAAACGAGTTAGTTTCAAATCCATGCGAAACACATGATTTACCTTCAAATTAATGCGAAGTAGAAGGCTTATCCTCAAAGCCATGCGACCCAAATGATTTAGCTTCAAATACTTGCGATATAATTGATATAGCTTCAAATGCAGGCGAAACAAACGCGTTAGCTTCAAATCTGTGCGAAACACATGGTTTAGCTTCATATTCTTGTGAAACAAATGGGTTAGCTTCACATACTTGCGATATAAATGATATAGCTTCAAATGCAGGCGAAACAAACGAGTTAGCTGAAATCCAAGCGAAACACATGATTTAACTTCAAATTAATGCGAAGTAGAAGGCTTAGCTTCAAATCCATGCTACACACATGATTTATCTTCAAAACCATGCGTAACACATGTTTTAGCTTCAAATCAATGCGAAGCAGAAGGCTTAGCATCAAATCCATGCGACATAAATGAATTAGCTTCAAATACTTGCGAAATAAATGGAACAGATTCAAATAAAGCCGAAACAAACGAGATATCTTCAAATCCATGCAAAACAAACGAGTTAGCTTCAAATCCATGCGAAGCACATGATTTAGCATCAATTCCATGGGAAACACATGATTTAGATTTAAATTCATGCGTAACAAATGGTTTAGCTTCATATTCTTGTGAAACAAATGGTTTACTTCAGATAATTGTGATAAACATGATTTAGCTTCAACTGCATACGAAACAAACGAGTTAGCTTCAAATTGAACGGAAACACATGATTTAGTTTCAAATCAATGCGAAGTTGAAATCTTCGCTTCAAATCCATGCGAAATATATGATTTTGCTTCAGATACTTGTGATAAACATGATTTAGCATCAACTGCATGCGAAACAATTGCGTTAGCTTCAAATGCAAGGGAAACCAATGATTTAGCTTCAAATCAATGCGAAGTTGAAGTCATAGCATCAAATCAATGCGAAATAAATGGTTTAACTTTAAATACTTGTGGTATATATGATTTACGTTCAACTGCATGCGAAACAAACGAGTTAGCTTCGAATCCATGCGAAACACATGATGTAGCTTCTAATCAATGCGAAACACATGGTCTAGCTTCATATTCTTGCGAAACAAAAGGTTTAAATTCAAATGTTTGTGATATACTTGATTTAGATTCAGCTGCATGCCAAACAAACGAGTTATCTTCAAATCCATGCGGAACACATGATTTAGCTTCAAATCAATGCGATGCACATGGTTTAGCTTCATATTCTTGCGAAACAAGTGGTTTAGCTTCAGATGCTTGTGGTAAACATGATTTAGCTTCAACTGCATGCGAAACAAACGAGTTAGCTTCAATGCTATGCGACACAAATGATTTAGCTTCAAATACTTGCGATATAATTGATATAGCATCAAATGCAGGCGAAACAAACGAGTTAGCTTCAAAGCTATGCGACACAAATGATTTAGCTTAAAATACTTGCGATATAATTGATAGAGCATCAAATGCAGGCGAAACAAACGAGTCAGCTTCAAATCCAAGCGAAACACATGGTTTAGCTTCATATTCTTGCGAAACAAATGGTTTAGCTTCATATACTTGCGATATAAATGATATAGCTTCAAATGCAGGCGAAAAAAACGAGTTAGCTTCAAATCCATGCGAAACACATGATTTAGCTTCAAATCAATGCGATGTAGAAGGCTTAGCTTCAAAAACATGCGAAACACATGATTAAGCTTCAAATCAATGCGATATGGAAGCTATATCTTCAAATCGATGCGAAACACATGATTTAACTGCAAATCAATGCGATGTAGAAGGTTTAGCTTCAAATCCATGCGAAACAAATGATTTAGCATCAGATACTTGCGATATAAGTGATATAGCTTCAAATGCAGGCTAAATAAACGAGTTAGCTTAAAATCCATGCAAAACACATGATTAAGCTTCAAATCAATGCTATGTAGAAGGTTTAGCATCAAATCCATGCGATACACAAGTTTTAGCTCCAAATCATTGCGATGAAGTAGGTTCAGCTTCAAATCCATGCGACACATATGATTTAGCTTCAGATACTTGCGATATAAGTGATATAGCTTCATCTGCAGGCGAAACAAACGAGTTAGCTACAAATCCATGCAAAAAACATGATTTAGCTTCAAGTCCATGAGAAACACATGGTTTAGCTTCATAATCTTGAGAAACAGATGGTTTAGGTTCAGATATTTATGATAAACATGATTTAGCCTCAACTGCATGCGAAACAATCGCGTTAGCTTCAAATCCAAGGGAACCAAATAATTTAGCTTCAAATCAATGCGATGTTGAAGGCTTAGCTTAAAATCAATGCGAAACAAATTGTTTAGCTTCATATTCTTGTGAAACAAATGGGTTAGCTTCACATACTTGCGATATAAATGATATAGCTTCAAATGCAGGCGAAACAAACGAGTTAGCTGAAATCCAAGCGAAACACATGATTTAACTTCAAATTAATGCGAAGTAGAAGGCTTAGCTTCAAATCCATGCTTCACACATGATTTATCTTCAAAACCATGCGTAACACATGTTTTAGCTTCAAATCAATGCGAAGCAGAAGGCTTAGCATCAAATCCATGCGACATAAATGAATTAGCTTCAAATACTTGCGAAATAAATGGAACAGATTCAAATAAAGCCGATACAAACGAGATATCTTCAAATCCATGCAAAACAAACGAGTTAGCTTCAAATCCATGCGAAGCACATGATTTAGCATCAATTCCATGGGAAACACATGATTTAGATTTAAATTCATGCGTAACAAATGGTTTAGCTTCATATTCTTGTGAAACAAATGGTTTACTTCAGATAATTGTGATAAACATGATTTAGCTTCAACTGCATACGAAACAAACGAGTTAGCTTCAAATTGAACGGAAACACATGATTTAGTTTCAAATCAATGCGAAGTTGAAAGCTTCGCTTCAAATCCATGCGAAATATATGATTTTGCTTCAGATACTTGTGATAAACATGATTTAGCATCAACTGCATGCGAAACAATTGCGTTAGCTTCAAATGCAAGGGAAACAAATGATTTAGCTTCAAATCAATGCGAAGTTGAAGTCATAGCATCAAATCAATGCGAAATAAATGGTTTAACTTTAAATACTTGTGGTATAAATGATTTACGTTCAACTGCATGCGAAACAAACGAGTTAGCTTCGAATCCATGCGAAACACATGATGTAGCTTCTAATCAATGCGAAACACATGGTCTAGCTTCATATTCTTGCGAAACAAAAGGTTTAAATTCAAATGTTTGTGATATACTTGATTTAGATTCAGCTGCATGCCAAACAAACGAGTTATCTTCAAATCCATGCGGAACACATGATTTAGCTTCAAATCAATGCGATGCACATGGTTTAGCTTCATATTCTTGCGAAACAAGTGGTTTAGCTTCAGATGCTTGTGGTAAACATGATTTAGCTTCAACTGCATGCGAAACAAACGAGTTAGCTTCAATGCTATGCGACACAAATGATTTAGCTTCAAATACTTGCGATATAATTGATATAGCATCAAATGCAGGCGAAACAAACGAGTTAGCTTCAAAGCTATGCGACACAAATGATTTAGCTTAAAATACTTGCGATATAATTGATAGAGTATCAAATGCAGGCGAAACAAACGAGTTAGCTTCAAATCCAAGCGAAACACATGGTTTAGCTTCATATTCTTGCGAAACAAATGGTTTAGCTTCATATACTTGCGATATAAATGATATAGCTTCAAATGCAGGCGAAAAAAACGAGTTAGCTTCAAATCCATGCGAAACACATGATTTAGCTTCAAATCAATGCGATGTAGAAGGCTTAGCTTCAAAAACATGCGAAACACATGATTAAGCTTCAAATCAATGCGATATGGAAGCTATATCTTCAAATCGATGCGAAACACATGATTTATCTGCAAATCAATGCGATGTAGAAGGTTTAGCATCAAATCCATGCGAAACAAATGATTTAGCATCAGATACTTGCGATATAAGTGATATAGCTTCAAATGCAGGCTAAATAAACGAGTTAGCTTAAAATCCATGCAAAACACATGATTAAGCTTCAAATCAATGCTATGTAGAAGGTTTAGCATCAAATCCATGCGATACACAAGTTTTAGCTCCAAATCATTGCGATGAAGTAGGTTCAGCTTCAAATCCATGCGACACATATGATTTAGCTTCAGATACTTGCGATATAAGTGATATAGCTTCATCTGCAGGCGAAACAAACGAGTTAGCTACAAATCCATGCAAAAAACATTATTTAGCTTCAAGTCCATGAGAAACACATGGTTTAGCTTCATAATCTTGAGAAACAGATGGTTTAGGTTCAGATATTTATGATAAACATGATTTAGCCTCAACTGCATGCGAAACAATCGCGTTAGCTTCAAATCCAAGGGAACCAAATAATTTAGCTTCAAATCAATGCGATGTTGAAGGCTTAGCTTAAAATCAATGCGAAACAAATGGTTTAGCTTCAAATTCTTGAGAAACAAATGGTTCAGATTCAGATACTTGTGATAAACATGATTTAGCTCCAAATGCATGCGAAACAAACGAGTTAGCTTCAAAGCTATGCGACACAAATGATTTAGCTTCAAATACTTGCGATATAATTGATATAGCATCAAATGCAGGCGAAACAAACGAGTTAGCTTCAAATCCAAGCGAAACACATGGTTTAGCTTCATATTCTTGCGAAACAAATGGTTTAGCATCAGATACTTGTGATAAACATGATTTAGCTTCAACTGCGTTCAATATAAACTAGTTAGCTTCAAATCCAAGGGAAACCACATGATTTAGCTTCAAATACCTGCGGTATAATTGAGTTAGCTTGAAATGCACACAAAACAAACGAGTTTAGCTACAGATCCGTGCGAAACAAATGGTTTTGTTACTAAATACTCTTTGATATACATTATTCAGCTACAAACTGCAAGCGAAACAAACGAGTTAGCATCAAATCCATGCGAAACGAATGATTTAGCTTCAAATAGTTGCCTCATAAATGAAATACCTACAAATGTAGGCGAAACAAACGAGTTAGCTACCAAATCCATGCAAAAAACATGACTAATTTCAAATGAATGCGATATAGAAGGTATAGCTTCAAATCCATGCGAACATATGATTTAGCTGCAAATCATGCTAAGTAGAAGGTTAGCATCAAATCCATGCGACACAAATGATTTAGCTTCAGATACTTGCGATATAAGTGATATGCTTCAACTGCATGCGAAACAAACGAGTTAGCTTCAAATCCAAGCGAAAACACATGATTTAGCTTCAAATCAATGCGAAGTAGAAGGCTTGGATTCAAATCCATGCGAAACGAATTATTTAGATTCAAATGCTTTTCATATACATGATATAGCTTCAAATGCAGGGGGAACAAAGGAGTAAGCTTCAAATCCATGCGAAGAACATGATTTAGCTTCAACTGCATGCGAAACACATGTTTTAGGTTCAAATTCATGGGAAACACGTGGTTTAGCATCAAATCCGTGCGAATCAGATGGTTTAGCTTCAAATACTTGTGATATAAGTGATTTAGATTCAACGGCATGCGAAACAAACGATATAGCTTCAAATCCAAGCGAAATACATGATTTAGTTTCAAATCAATGCGAAGTAGAAGGCTCGGCTTCAAATCCATGCGAAACAATGGTTTAGCTACAAACATTTGTGATATACATGATTTAGCGTCAACTACGTGCGAAACCAGTGAGTTTTCTTCAAATCCAGAGAAAAACTTGATTCAGTTTCAAATCAATGCGATGCAGAAAGTTTAGCTTCAAATCCATGCGAAACAATTGATTTAGCTTCAAATACTTGCCACATAAATGAAATAGCTACAAATGCAGCGACACAAACGACATAGCTTCAAATCCATTCAGAAGACATGATTAAGCTTCAAATAAATGCGAAACACACGATTAAGGTTCAAATTCATTGGAAACACGTGGTTTAGCATCAAATCCGAGCGAATCAAATGGTTTAGCTTCACATACTTGTAATATACATGATTTAGATTCAACTGCATGCGAAACAAACGAGTTAGCTTCAAATCTAACCGAAACACTTGATTTAGCTTCAAATCAATGCGAAGTAGAAGGCTTAACTTCAAATCCATGCGAATCAAATGGTTTAGCTTCAAATACTTGTGATTTACATGATTTAGCTTCAACTGCATGCGAAACAAACGAGTTAGCTTCAAATCCATGCGAAACACATGATTTAGCATCAAATGAATGCGAAGTAGAAGGCTGATCTACGAATCCATGAGAAGCAAATGGTTTAGCTTCAAATACTTGTGATACACTTGATTGAGCTTCAACAGCATGCGAAACAAACGAGTTAGCTTCAAATCCATGCTAACACATGATTTAGCTTCAAATCAATGCGAAGTAGAAGGTTTAGCTTCAAATCCGTGCGAGACAAGTGATTTAGATACCAATACTTGCGATATAATTGATATAGCTTCAAATGCAGGCGAAGCAAACGAGTTAGCTACAAGTCCATGAGAAACACATGATTTAGCATCTAATCAATGCGAAGTAGAAGGCTTAGCTTCAAATACATGTAGACCAAATGGTTTAGCTTCAAATACTTGTGATATACATGATTTATCTTCAACTGCATGCGAAACACATGGATTAGATTCACATTCTTGCGAAACAAATGGTTTAGTTTCAGATACTTGCGATATAGATGATATAGCTTCAAATGCAGGCGGAAAAAAACGTGTTAGCTTCAACTGCATGCAAAACACATGATTTATGTTCAAATTCATGGGAAACACGTGGTTTAGCATCAAATCCATGCGAATCAGATGGTTTAGCTTTAAATACTTGTGATATACATGATTTAGATTCAACTGCATGCGAAACAAACGAGATAGCTTCAAATCCAAGCGAAATACATGATTTAGCTTCAAATCAATATGAAGTAGAAGGCTTGGCTTCAAATCCATGCGAAACAAATGGTTTAGCTACAAACATTTGTGATATACATGATTTAGCTTCAACTACATGCGGAGCAAGCAAGTTTGCTTCAAATCCAAGCGAAACATATGATTTAGCTTCAAGTGCTTGCGAAACACATGATTTAGGTTCAAATTCATGGGAAACACGTGGTTTAGCATCTAATCCATGCGAAGTTGAAGGCTTAGCTTCAAATCAATGCGAAACAAATGATTTAGCTTCAATTACTTGCGATAAAAGTGATATAGCTTCATATACAGACGAAAGAAACGAAATAGCTTCAAATCCAAGCGAAACAAATGATGTAGCTGCAAATAAATGCGATGTGGAAGCTTTAGCTTCAAATCCATGCGATACACAAGATTTTGCAGCAAAGCAATGCGATGTAGAAGGATTAGCTTCAAATCCATGGGATACACAAGATTTAGCTTCAAATCAATGCAATGTAGAGGGTTAAGCTACAAAATCCATGCTGTACACATGATATAGTTTCAAATCAATGCGAAGTAGAAGGCTTAGCTTCAAATCCATGCGGAACAAATGTTTTAGCATCAAATACTTGTGATATACATGATTTAGCTTCAACTGCATGCGAAACAAACGAGTTAGCTTCAAATCCAAGCGAATCAAATGGCTTAGCTTCAAATACTTGCGATAAAAATGATATAGCTTGAAATGCATGCGAAACAAACGAGTTAGCTTCAAATCCAAGCGAAAAACATGATTTAGCTTCAAATCAATGCGAAGTAGAAGGCTTGGATTCAAATCCATGCGAAACGAATTATTCAGATTCAAATGCTTGTCATATACATGATATAGCTTCAAATGCAGGCGGAACACATGATTTAGGTTCAAATTCATGGGAAACACGTGGTTTAGCATCAAATCCGTGCGAATCAGATGGTTTAGCTTCAAATACTTGTGATATAAGTGATTTAGATTCAAGTGCATGCGAAACAAACGAGATAGCTTCATATCGAAGCGAAACACATGATTTAGTTTCAAATCAATGCGAAGTAGAAGGCTTGGCTTCAAATCCATGCGAAACAAATGGTTTAGCTACAAACATTTGTGATATACATGATTTAGCTTCAACTACATGCGAAACCAGTGAGTTTTCTTCAAATCCAAGAGAAAAACTTGATTCAGTTTCAAATCAATGCAATGCAGAAAGTTTAGCTTCAAATCCATGCGAAACAAATGATTTAGCTTCACATACTTGCCACATAAATGAAATAGCTACAAATGCAGGCGACACAAACGACTTAGCTTCAAATCCATTCAGAAGACATGATTAAGCTTCAAATACATGCGAAACACACGATTAAGGTTCAAATTCATTGGAAACACGTGGTTTAGCATCAAATCCGTGCGTATCAAATGGTTTAGCTTCACATACTTGTAATATACATGATTTAGATTCAACTGCATGCGAAACAAACGAGTTAGCTTCAAATCTAACCGAAACACTTTATTTAGCTTCAAATCAATGCGAAGTAGAAGGCTTAGCTTCAAATCCATGCGAATCAAATGGTTTAGCTTCAAATACTTGTGATTTACATGATTTAGCTCCAACAGTATGCGAAACAAACAAGTAACCTTCAAATTCATGGAAAACACATGATTTAGCTACCATCAATGCGAAGTAGAAGGCTTATCTTCAAATCCATGCCACACAAATGAATTAGATTCAAATCAGTGCCAAGTCGAAGGCTTAGCATCAAATCCATGCGAATCAAATGGTTTAGCTTCAAATACTCGCCACAACAATGAAATAGCTACAAATGCAGGCGAAGTAAAAGGCTTAGCTTCAAATCCATGCGAAAGCCAGGATTTACATCAAATCCATGCGTATCACATGTTTTAGCTTCAAATCAATACGAAGCAGAAGTGTTAGCATCAAATCCATGCAACACAAATCAAATACTTGCAACATAAGTGATATAACTTCAAATGCAAGCGAAACAAACGAGTTAGCTTCAAAGCCATACGACACAAATGATTTAGCTTCAAATACTTGCGATATAATTGATATACCTTCAAATCAATGCGAAACACATGATTTAGCTTCAAATCCAAGCGAAACACATGATTTAGTTTCAAATCAATGCGAAGTACAAGGCTTAGCTTCAAAGCAATGCGAAACAAATGATTTAGCTTCAAATACTTGCGATATAAATGATATAGCTTCAAATGCAGGCGCAACAAACGACTTAGCTTCAAATCCATGCAAAACACATAATTTAGCTACAAATTAATGCGAAGTAGAAGGCATGGCTTCAAATTCATGCGAAACACATGATTTAGGTTCAAATTCATGGGAAACACGTGGTTTAGCATCAAATCCATGCGAATCAGATGGTTTAGCTTTAAATACTTGTGATATACATGATTTAGATTCAACTGCATGCGAAACAAACGAGTTAGCTTCAAATCCAAGCGAATCAAATGGTTTAGCTTCAAATACTTGCGATAAAAATGATATAGCTTGAAATGCATGCGAAACAAACGAGTCAGCTTCAAATCCAAGCGAAACACATGATTTAGCTTCAAATCAATGCGAAGTAGAAGGCTTGGATTCAAATCCATGCGAAACGAATTATTTAGATTCAAATGCTTGCCATATACATGATATAGCTTCAAATGCAGGCGGAACAAGGGAGTAAGCTTCAAATCCATGCGAAGAACATGATTTAGCTTCAACTGCATAAGAAACACATGATTTAGTTTCAAATTCATGGGAAACACGTGGTTTAGCATCAAATCCGTGCGAATCAGATGGTTTAGCTTCAAATCCATGCGAAACAAATGATTTAGCTTCAAATACTTGCCACATAAATGAAATAGCTACAAATGCAGGCGACACAAACGACTTAGCTTCAAATCCATTCAGAAGACATGATTAAGCTTCAAATACATGCGAAATACACGATTAAGGTTCAAATTCATTGGAAACACGTGGTTTAGCATCAAATCCGTGCGAATCAAATGGTTTAGCTTCACATACTTGTAATATACATGATTTAGATTCAACTGCATGCGAAACAAACGAGTTAGCTTCAAATCTAACCGAAACACTTGATTTAGCTTCAAATCAATGCCAAGTGGAAGGCTTAGCATCAAATCCATGCGAATCAAATGGTTTAGCTTCAAATACTTGCCACAACAATGAAATAGCTACAAATGCAGGCGACGCAAACGACTTAGCTTCAAATCAATTCAGAACACATGATTAAGCTTCGAATGCATGCGAAACACATAATTTAGCTACAAATCAATGCGAAGTAAAAGGCTTAGCTTCAAATCCATGCGAAAGCCAGGACTTACTTCAAATCCAAGCGAAACACATGATTTAGTTTCAAATCAATGCGAAGTAGAAGGCTTAGCTTCAAAGCAATGCGAAACAAATGATTTAGCTTCAAATCCATGCGTAACACATGTTTTAGCTTCAAATCAATGCGAAGCAGAAGGCTCAGCATCATATCCATGCAACAAAAATGAATTAGCTTCAAATGCTTGCGAAATAAATGGTACAGATTCAAATAAAGTCGAAACAAACGAGGTATCTTCAAATCCATGCAAAACAAACGAGTTAGCTTCAAATCCATGCGAAACACATGATTTAACACCAAATCCATTGGAAACTCATGATTTAGAAACAAATTCATGCGAAACAAATGGTTTAGCTTCAGATAATTGTGATAAACATGATTTAGCTTCATCTGCATACGAAACAAACGAGTTAGATTCACATTCAAGGGAATCACATGATTTAGTTTCAAATCAATGCGAAGTTGAAAGCTTAGCATCAAATCCATGCGAAATATATGAGTTACCTTCAAATACTTGCGATATAAATGAAATAGCTTCAAATGCAGGCGAAACAAACGCGATAGCTTGAAATTCATGGAAACGCATGATTTAGTTTCAAATTCATGCGAAACACATGATTTAGGTTCAAATTCATGGGAAACACGTGGTTTAGCATCAAATCCATGCGAATCAGATGGTTTAGCTTTAAATACTTGTGATATACATGATTTAGATTCAACTGCATGCGAAACAAACGAGTTAGCTTCAAATCCAAGCGAATCAAATGGTTTAGCTTCAAATACTTGCGATAAAAATGATATAGCTTGAAATGCATGCGAAACAAACGAGTCAGCTTCAAATCCAAGCGAAACACATGATTTAGCTTCAAATCAATGCGAAGTAGAAGGCTTGGATTCAAATCCATGCGAAACGAATTATTTAGATTCAAATACTTGCGATATAATTAATATAGCTTCAAATGCAGGCGAAACAAACGAGTTAGCTTCAAATCGGTGCGAAACACATGATTTAGTGTCAAATCAATGCGAAGTAGAAGCCTTAGCTTCAACTCCATGCGAAACAAATGATTTAGCTTCACAGACTTGCGATATAAATGGTATAGCTTCAAATAAGGGCGAAACAAACGAGTTAGATTCAAATCTGTGCGAAACACATGATTTAGCTTCCAATCACTGCGAAGTTGAAAGCTTAGCTTCAAATCCATGCGAAATATTTGAGTTACCTTCATCTACTTGAGATATAATTGAAATAGCTTCAAATGCAGGCGAAACAAACGAGTTAGCGTCAAATCCATGCGAAACACATGATTTATCTTCAAATTCATGCGAAACACGTGGTTTAGCTTCATATTCTTGCGAAACAAATGGTTTAGGTTCAGATACTTGCGATATAAATGATATAGCTTCAAATGCAGGCGAAACAAACGAGTTAGCTTCAAATCCAAGCGAAACACATGATTTAGTTCCAAATCAATGCAAAGTAGAAGGCTTAGCTTCAAATCCAAGCGAAAACATGATTTACCTTCAAATTAATGCAAAGTGGAAGGCTTATCTGCAAAGCCATGCGACACAAATGATTTAGCTTTAAATACTTGCGATATAAATGATATAGCATCAAATGCAGGCGAAACAAACGAGTTAGCTTCAAATCTGTGCGAAACACATGGTTTAGCTTCAAATCCATGCGAACCACATGATTTAGTTTCAAATCAATGTGAAGTAGAAGGCTTAGCTTCAAATCCATGCGAAACACATGATTTAGTTTCAAATCAATGCGAAGCAGAAGGCTTAGCTTCAAATCAATGCGAAGCAGAAGACTTAGCTTCAAATCCATGCGAAACAAATGATTTAGTTTCACATACTTGCGATATAAATGATATAGCTTCAAATGCAGGCGAAACAAACGAGTTAGCTTCAAATCCATGCGAAACACATGATTTAACACCAAATCCATTGGAAACTCATGATTTAGAAACAAATTCATGCGAAACAAATGGTTTAGCTTCAGATAATTGTGATAAACATGATTTAGCTTCATCTGCATACGAAACAAACGAGTTAGATTCACATTCAAGGGAATCACATGATTTAGTTTCAAATCAATGCGAAGTTGAAAGCTTAGCATCAAATCCATGCGAAATATATGAGTTACCTTCAAATACTTGCGATATAAATGAAATAGCTTCAAATGCAGGCGAAACAAACGCGATAGCTTGAAATTCATGGAAACGCATGATTTAGTTTCAAATTCATGCGAAACACATGATTTAGGTTCAAATTCATGGGAAACACGTGGTTTAGCATCAAATCCATGCGAATCAGATGGTTTAGCTTTAAATACTTGTGATATACATGATTTAGATTCAACTGCATGCGAAACAAACGAGTTAGCTTCAAATCCAAGCGAATCAAATGGTTTAGCTTCAAATACTTGCGATAAAAATGATATAGCTTGAAATGCATGCGAAACAAACGAGTCAGCTTCAAATCCAAGCGAAACACATGATTTAGCTTCAAATCAATGCGAAGTAGAAGGCTTGGATTCAAATCCATGCGAAACGAATTATTTAGATTCAAATACTTGCGATATAATTAATATAGCTTCAAATGCAGGCGAAACAAACGAGTTAGCTTCAAATCGGTGCGAAACACATGATTTAGTGTCAAATCAATGCGAAGTAGAAGCCTTAGCTTCAAATCCATGCGAAACAAATGATTTAGCTTCAAATACTTGCCACATAAATGAAATAGCTACAAATGCAGGCGACACAAACGACTTAGCTTCAAATCCATTCAGAAGACATGATTAAGCTTCAAATACATGCGAAACACACGATTAAGGTTCAAATTCATTGGAAACACGTGGTTTAGCATCAAATCCGTGCGAATCAAATGGTTTAGCTTCACATACTTGTAATATACATGATTTAGATTCAACTGCATGCGAAACAAACGAGTTAGCTTCAAATATAACCGAAACACTTGATTTAGCTTCAAATCAATGCGAAGTAGAAGGCTTAGCTTCAAATCCATGCGAATCAAATGGTTTAGCTTCAAATACTTGTGATTTACATGATTTAGCTCCAACAGCATGCGAAACAAACAAGTAACCTTCAAATTCATGGAAAACACATGATTTAGCTACCATCAATGCGAAGTAGAAGGCTTATCTTCAAATCCATGCCACACAAATGAATTAGATTCAAATCAGTGCCAAGTGGAAGGCTTAGCATCAAATCCATGCGAATCAAATGGTTTAGCTTCAAATATTTGCCACAACAATGAAATAGCTACAAATGCAAGCGACACAAACGACTTAGCTTCAAATCAATTCAGAACACATTATTAAGCTTCGAATGCATGCGAAACACATAATTTAGCTACAAATCAATGCGAAGTAAAAGGCTTGGCTTCAAATCCATGCGAAAGCCAGGATTTACTTCAAATCCATGCGTATCACATGTTTTAGCTTCAAATCAATGCGAAGCAGAAGTGTTAGCATCAAATCCATGCAATACAAATCAAACACTTGCAATATAAGTGATATAACTTCAAATGCAAGCGAAACAAACGAGTTAGCTTCAAAGCCATACGACACAAATGATTTAGCTTCAAATACTTGCGATATAATTGATATACATTCAAATCAATGCGAAACACATGATTTAGCTTCAAATCCAAGCGAAACACATGGTTTAGTTTCATATTCTTGCGAAACAAATGGTTTAGATTCAAATACTTGTGATACACTTGATTTAACTTCAACAGCGTGCGAAACAAACGAGTTAGATTCAAATCCATGCGAACACATGATTTAGCTTCAAATCAATGCGAAGTAGAAGGTTTAGCTTCAAATCCGTGCGAGAAAAGTGATTTAGATACCAATACTTGCGATATAATTGATATAGCTTCAAATGCAGGCGAAGCAAACGAGTTAGATTCAAGTCCATGAGAAACACATGATTTAGCATCTCATCAATGCGAAGTAGAAGGCTTAGCTTCAAATACATGTAGACCAAATGGTTTAGCTTCAAATACTTGTGATATACATGATTTATCTTCAACTGCATGCGAAACACATGGATTAGATTCACATTCTTGCGAAACAAATGGTTTAGTTTCAGATACTTGCGATATAGATGATATAGCTTCAAATGCAGGCGGAAGAAAACGAGTTAGCTTCAACTGCATGCGAAACACATGATTTAGGTTCAAATTCATGGGAAACACGTGGTTTAGCATCAAATCCATGCGAATCAGATGGTTTAGCTTTAAATACTTGTGATATACATGATTTAGATTCAACTGCATGCGAAACAAACGAGTTAGCTTCAAATCCAAGCGAAAAACATGATTTAGCTTCAAATCAATGCGAAGTAGAAGGCTTGGATTCAAATCCATGCGAAACGAATTATTCAGATTCAAATGCTTGTCATATACATGATATAGCTTCAAATGCAGGCGGAACACATGATTTAGGTTCAAATTCATGGGAAACACGTGGTTTAGCATCAAATCCGTGCGAATCAGATGGTTTAGCTTCAAATACTTGTGATATAAGTGATTTAGATTCAAGTGCATGCGAAACAAACGAGATAGCTTCATATCGAAGCGAAACACATGATTTAGTTTCAAATCAATGCGAAGTAGAAGGCTTGGCTTCAAATCCATGCGAAACAAATGGTTTAGCTACAAACATTTGTGATATACATGATTTAGCTTCAACTACATGCGAAACCAGTGAGTTTTCTTCAAATCCAAGAGAAAAACTTGATTCAGTTTCAAATCAATGCAATGCAGAAAGTTTAGCTTCAAATCCATGCGAAACAAATGATTTAGCTTCACATACTTGCCACATAAATGAAATAGCTACAAATGCAGGCGACACAAACGACTTAGCTTCAAATCCATTCAGAAGACATGATTAAGCTTCAAATACATGCGAAACACACGATTAAGGTTCAAATTCATTGGAAACACGTGGTTTAGCATCAAATCCGTGCCAATCAAATGGTTTAGCTTCACATACTTGTAATATACATGATTTAGATTCAACTGCATGCGAAACAAACGAGTTAGCTTAAAATCCAAGCGAAATACATGATTTAGCTTCAAATCAATATGAAGTAGAAGGCTTGGCTTCAAATCCATGCGAAACAAATGGTTTAGCTACAAACATATGTGATATACATGATTTAGCTTCAACTACATGCGGAGCAAGCAAGTTTGCTTCAAATCCAAGCGAAACAAATGATTTAGCTTCAAGTGCTTGCGAAACACATGATTTAGGTTCAAATTCGTGGGAAACACGTGGTTTAGCTTCAAATACATGCGAAACAAATTGTTTAGCTTCAGATCCTTATGATATACATGATTTAGCTTCAACAGCATGCGAAACCAGTGAGTTAGTTTCAAATCCAAGCGAATCAAATGGTTTAGCTTCAAATACTTGCGATAAAAATGATATAGCTTGAAATGCATGCGAAACAAACGAGTTAGCTTCAAATCCAAGCGAAACACATGATTTAGCTTCAAATCAATGCGAAGTAGAAGGTTTGGATTGAAATCCATGCCAAACGAATTATTTAGATTCAAATGCTTGTCATATACATGATATAGCTTCAAATGCAGGCGGAACAAAGGAGTAAGCTTCAAATCCATGCGAAGAACATGATTTAGCTTCAACTGCATGCGAAACACATGATTTAGGTTCAAAATCATGGGAAACACGTGGTTTAGCATCAAATCCGTGCGAATCAGATGGTTTAGCTTCAAATACTTGTGATATAAGAGATTTAGATTCAACTGCGTGCGAAACAAACGAGATAGCTTCAAATCCAAGCGAAATACATGATTTAGTTTCAAATCAATGCGAAGTAGAAGGCTTGGCTTCAAATCCATGCGAAACAAATGGTTTAGCTACAAACATTTGTGATATACATGATTTAGCTTCAACTACATGCGAAACCAGTGCGTTTTCTTCAAATCCAAGAGAAAAACTTGATTCAGTTTCAAATAAATGCGATGCAGAAAGTTTAGCTTCAAATCCATGCGAAACAAATGATTTAGCTTCAAATACTTGCCACATAAATGAAATAGCTACAAATGCAGGCGACACAAACGACTTAGCTTCAAATCCATTCAGAAGACATGATTAAGCTTCAAATACATGCGAAATACACGATTAAGGTTCAAATTCATTGGAAACACGTGGTTTAGCATCAAATCCGTGCGAATCAAATGGTTTAGCTTCACATACTTGTAATATACATGATTTAGATTCAACTGCATGCGAAACAAACGAGTTAGCTTCAAATCTAACCGAAACACTTGATTTAGCTTCAAATCAATGCCAAGTGGAAGGCTTAGCATCAAATCCATGCGAATCAAATGGTTTAGCTTCAAATACTTGCCACAACAATGAAATAGCTACAAATGCAGGCGACGCAAACGACTTAGCTTCAAATCAATTCAGAACACATGATTAAGCTTCGAATGCATGCGAAACACATAATTTAGCTACAAATCAATGCGAAGTAAAAGGCTTAGCTTCAAATCCATGCGAAAGCCAGGACTTACTTCAAATCCAAGCGAAACACATGATTTAGTTTCAAATCAATGCGAAGTAGAAGGCTTAGCTTCAAAGCAATGCGAAACAAATGATTTAGCTTCAAATACTTGCGATATAAATGATATAGCTTCAAATGCAGGCGCAACAAACGACTTAGCTTCAAATCCATGCAAAACACATAATTTAGCTACAAATCAATGCGAAGTAGAAGGCATGGCTTCAAATCCATGCGAAACACATGATTTAGCTTCAAATCCATGCGTAACACATGTTTTAGCTTCAAATCAATGCGAAGCAGAAGGCTCAGCATCATATCCATGCAACAAAAATGAATTAGCTTCAAATGCTTGCGAAATAAATGGTACAGATTCAAATAAAGTCGAAACAAACGAGGTATCTTCAAATCCATGCAAAACAAACGAGTTAGCTTCAAATCCATGCAAAACACATGATTTAACACCAAATCCATTGGAAACTCATGATTTAGAAACAAATTCATGCGAAACAAATGGTTTAGCTTCAGATAATTGTGATAAACATGATTTAGCTTCATCTGCATACGAAACAAACGAGTTAGATTCACATTCAAGGGAATCACATGATTTAGTTTCAAATCAATGCGAAGTTGAAAGCTTAGCATCAAATCCATGCGAAATATATGAGTTACCTTCAAATACTTGCGATATAAATGAAATAGCTTCAAATGCAGGCGAAACAAACGCGATAGCTTGAAATTCATGGAAACGCATGATTTAGTTTCAAATTCATGCGAAACACATGATTTAGGTTCAAATTCATGGGAAACACGTGGTTTAGCATCAAATCCATGCGAATCAGATGGTTTAGCTTTAAATACTTGTGATATACATGATTTAGATTCAACTGCATGCGAAACAAACGAGTTAGCTTCAAATCCAAGCGAATCAAATGGTTTAGCTTCAAATACTTGCGATAAAAATGATATAGCTTGAAATGCATGCGAAACAAACGAGTCAGCTTCAAATCCAAGCGAAACACATGATTTAGCTTCAAATCAATGCGAAGTAGAAGGCTTGGATTCAAATCCATGCGAAACGAATTATTTAGATTCAAATACTTGCGATATAATTAATATAGCTTCAAATGCAGGCGAAACAAACGAGTTAGCTTCAAATCGGTGCGAAACACATGATTTAGTGTCAAATCAATGCGAAGTAGAAGCCTTAGCTTCAACTCCATGCGAAACAAATGATTTAGCTTCACAGACTTGCGATATAAATGGTATAGCTTCAAATAAGGGCGAAACAAACGAGTTAGATTCAAATCTGTGCGAAACACATGATTTAGCTTCCAATCACTGCGAAGTTGAAAGCTTAGCTTCAAATCCATGCGAAATATTTGAGTTACCTTCATCTACTTGAGATATAATTGAAATAGCTTCAAATGCAGGCGAAACAAACGAGTTAGCGTCAAATCCATGCGAAACACATGATTTATCTTCAAATTCATGCGAAACACATGGTTTAGCTTCATATTCTTGCGAAACAAATGGTTTAGGTTCAGATACTTGCGATATAAATGATATAGCTTCAAATGCAGGCGAAACAAACGAGTTAGCTTCAAATCCAAGCGAAACACATGATTTAGTTCCAAATCAATGCAAAGTAGAAGGCTTAGCTTCAAATCCAAGCGAAAACATGATTTACCTTCAAATTAATGCAAAGTGGAAGGCTTATCTGCAAAGCCATGCGACACAAATGATTTAGCTTTAAATACTTGCGATATAAATGATATAGCATCAAATGCAGGCGAAACAAACGAGTTAGCTTCAAATCTGTGCGAAACACATGGTTTAGCTTCAAATCCATGCGAACCACATGATTTAGTATCAAATCAATGTGAAGTAGAAGGCTTAGCTTCAAATCCATGCGAAACACATGATTTAGTTTCAAATCAATGCGAAGCAGAAGGCTTAGCTTCAAATCAATGCGAAGCAGAAGACTTAGCTTCAAATCCATGCGAAACAAATGATTTAGTTTCACATACTTGCGATATAAATGATATAGCTTCAAATGCAGGCGAAACAAACGAGTTAGCTTCAAATCCAAGCGAAATACATGATTTACCTTCAAATTAATGCGAAGTAGAAGGCTTATCCTCAAAGCCATGCGACACAAATGAATTAGCTTCAAATACTTGCGATATAATTGATATAGCTTCAAATGCATGCGAAGCAAACGAGTTAGCTTCAAATCCAAGTGAAACACATGATTTAGTTCCAAATCAATGCGAAGTAGAAGGCTTAGCTTCAAATCCAAGCGAAACACATGATTTTCCTTCAAATTAATGCAAAGTGGAAGGCTTATATTCAAAGCCATGCAACACAAACGATTTAGCTTCAAATACTTGCGATATAATTGATATAGCATCAAATGCAGGCGAAACAAACGAGTTAGCTTCAAATCCAAGCGAAACACATGATTTAGTTCCAAATCAATGCAAAGTAGAAGGCTTAGCTTCAAATCCAAGCGAAAACATGATTTACCTTCAAATTAATGCAAAGTGGAAGGCTTATCTGCAAAGCCATGCGACACAAATGATTTAGCTTTAAATACTTGCGATATAAATGATATAGCATCAAATGCAGGCGAAACAAACGAGTTAGCTTCAAATCTGTGCGAAACACATGGTTTAGCTTCAAATCCATGCGAACCACATGATTTAGTTTCAAATCAATGTGAAGTAGAAGGCTTAGCTTCAAATCCATGCGAAACACATGATTTAGTTTCAAATCAATGCGAAGCAGAAGGCTTAGCTTCAAATCAATGCGAAGCAGAAGACTTAGCTTCAAATCCATGCGAAACAAATGATTTAGTTTCACATACTTGCGATATAAATGATATAGCTTCAAATGCAGGCGAAACAAACGAGTTAGCTTCAAATCCAAGCGAAATACATGATTTACCTTCAAATTAATGCGAAGTAGAAGGCTTATCCTCAAAGCCATGCGACACAAATGAATTAGCTTCAAATACTTGCGATATAATTGATATAGCTTCAAATGCATGCGAAGCAAACGAGTTAGCTTCAAATCCAAGTGAAACACATGATTTAGTTCCAAATCAATGCGAAGTAGAAGGCTTAGCTTCAAATCCAAGCGAAACACATGATTTTCCTTCAAATTAATGCAAAGTGGAAGGCTTATATTCAAAGCCATGCAACACATACGATTTAGCTTCAAATACTTGCGATATAATTGATATAGCATCAAATGCAGGCGAAACAAACCAGGTAGCTTCAATTCCATGCGAAACACATGATTTAGCTTAAAATTCATGCGGCACAGATTATTTAGCTTCACATACTTGCGATTGAATGATATAGCTTCAAATGCAGTCGAAACAAACGAGTTCGCTTCAAATTCAAGCGAAACACATGATTTACCTTCAAATTAATGCAAAGTAGAAGGCTTATCTTCCAAGCCATGCGACACAAATGATTCTGCTTCAAATACTTGCGATATGGTTGATTTAGCTTCAAATGCAGGCGAAGCAAACGAGTTAGCTTCAAATCCAAGCGAAACACATGGTTTAGTTTCAAATCAATGCAAAGTAGAAGGCTTAGCTTCAAATCCATGCGACACAAATGATTTAGCTTCAAATACTTGCGATAGAAGTGATATAGCTTCAATGCAGGCTAAACAAACGAGTTAGCTTCAAAGCCATGCAACACAAATGATTTAGCTTCAAATACTTGCGATATAATTGATATAGCTTCAAATGCAGGCGAAACAAACGAGTTAGCTTAAAATCTGTGCGAAACACATGACTTAGCTTCAAATTCATGCGAAACACATGGTTTAGCTTCATATTCTTGCGAAACAAATGGTTTAGATTCAGGTACTTGTGATAAACATGATTTAGCTTCAAATGCAGGCGAAACATCGAGTTAGTTTCACATCCATGCGAAACACATGAGTTAGCTTCAAATCCATGCGAAAAACATGATTTAGTTTCAAATCAATGCGAAGTAGTAGACATAGCATCAAATCCAAGCGAAACACATGACTTACCTTCAAATTAATGCGAAGTAGAAGGCTTATCCTCAAAGCCATGCGACACAAATGATTCTGCTTCAAATAGTTGCTATATGATTGATTTAGCTTCAAATGCATGCGAATCAAACAACTTAGCTACAAATCCAAGCGAAACACATGATTTAGTTCCAAATCAATGCGAAGTCGAAGGCTTAGCTTCAAATCCATGCGACACAAATGATTTAGCTTCAAATGCTTGCGATAGATTTGATATAGCTTCAATGCAGGCGAAACAAACGAGTTAGCTTCAAAGCCATGCGAAACAAATGATTTAGCTTCACATACTAGCGATATAAATGATATAGCCTCAAATGCAGGCGAAACAAACAAGTTAGCTTCAAATCCAAGCGAAACACATGGTTTATTTTCAAATCAATGCGAAGTAGAAGGCTTATCCTCAAAGCCATGCGAAACAAATCGTTTAGCTTCAAATACTTGCGATGTAATTGATAAAGCTTCAAATGCAGGCAAAACAAACGAGTTAGCTTCAGATCCATTCGGAACACAAGATTTAGCTTCAAATCAATGCGAACCACATGGTTTAGCTTCATATACTTGCGAAACAAGTGGTTTAGCTTCAGATACTTGTGATAAACATGATTTAGCTTCAACTGCATGCGAAACAAACGAGTTAGTTTAAAATCCATGCGAAACACACGATTTAGCTTCAAATCAATGCGAAGTAGAAGGCTTAGCTTCAAATCGATGCCATACGAATGATTTAGCTTCAAATACCTGCGATTGAAGTGATATAGCTTGAAATGCAGGCGAAACAAACGAGTTAGCTTCAAGTCTATGCGAAACACATGATTTAGCTTCAAATTCATGCGGAACACGTGGTTTAGCTTCATATGCTTGCGAAACAAGTGGTTTAGCTTCAGATACTTGTGATAAACATGATTTAGCTTCAAATGCAGGCGAAACAAACGAGTTAGTTTCAAATCCATGGGAAACACATGATTTAGCTTCAAATCCAAGCGAAACACATGGTTTAGCTTCATATTCTTGCGAAACAAATGGTTTAGCTTCATATACTTGAGATAAATATGATTTAGCTTCAACTGCATGCGAAACAAACTAGTTAGTTTACAATCCAAGAGAAACACACGATTTAGCTTCAAATCAATGCGAAGTAGAAGGCTTAGCTTCAAATCGATGCCATACGAATGATTTAGCTTCAAATACCTGCGATAGAAGTGATATAGCTTCAAATGCAGGCGAAACAAACGAGTTAGCTTCAAGTCTATGCGAAACACATGATTTAGCTTCAAATTCATGCGGAACACGTGGTTTAGCTTCATATGCTTGCGAAACAAGTGGTTTAGCTTCAGATACTTGTGATAAACATGATTTAGCTTCAAATGCAGGCGAAACAAACGAGTTAGTTTCAAATCCATGGGAAACACATGATTTAGCTTCAAATCCAAGCGAAACACATGGTTTAGCTTCATATTCTTGCGAAACAAATGGTTTAGCTTCATATACTTGAGATAAATATGATTTAGCTTCAACTGCATGCGAAACAAACTAGTTAGTTTACAATCCAAGAGAAACACACGATTTAGCTTCAAATCAATGCGAAGTAGAAGGCTTAGCTTCAAATCGATGCCATACGAATGATTTAGCTTCAAATACCTGCGATAGAAGTGATATAGCTTCAAATGCAGGCGAAACAAACGAGTTAGCTTCAAGTCTATGCGAAAGACATGATTTAGCTTAAAATTCATAGGAAACAAATGATTTAGCTTCAAATACTTGCGATATAAACGATATACCTTCAAATGCAGGCAAAACAAACGAGTTAGCTTCAAATCCATGCGGAACACACGATTTAGCTTCAAATCAATGCGAAGCACATGGTTTAGCTTCATGTGGTTGCGAAACAAGTGGTTTATCTTCAGATACTTGTGATAAACATGATTTAGCTTCAACTGCAGTCGAAACAAACGAGTTAGTTTCAAATCCATGCGAAACACATGATTTAGCTTCAAATCAATGCGAAGTAGAAGGCTTATCTTCAAATCCATGCGACACAAATGATTTAGCTTCAAATACTTGCGAATATAAGTGATAAGCTTCAAATGCAGGCGAAACAAACGAGTTAGCTTCAAATCTGTGCGAAACACATGATTTAGTGTCAAATCAATGCCAAGTAGAAGCCTTAGCTTCAACTCCATGCGAAACAAATGATTTAGCTTCACAGACTTGCGATATAAATGATATAGCTTCAAATAAGGGCGAAACAAACGAGTTAGCTTCAAATCTGTGCGAAACACTTGATTTAGCTTCCAATCACTGCGAAGTTGATAGCTTAGCTTCAAATCCATGCGAAATATTTGAGTTACCTTCATCTACTTGAGATATAATTGAAATAGCTTCAAATGCAGGCGAAACAAACGAGTTAGATTCAAATCCATGCAAAACGCATGATTTATCTTCAAATTCATGCGAAACACATGGTTTAGCTTCATATTCTTGCGAAACAAATGGTTTAGGTTCAGATACTTGCGATATAAATGATATAGCTTCAAATGCAGGCGAAACAAACGAGTTAGCTTCAAATCCAAGCGAAACACATGATTTAGTTCCAAATCAATGCAAAGTAGAAGGCTTAGCTTCAAATCCAAGCGAAAACATGATTTACCTTCAAATTAATGCAAAGTGGAAGGCTTATCTGCAAAGCCATGCGACACAAATGATTTAGCTTTAAATACTTGCGATATAAATGATATAGCATCAAATGCAGGCGAAACAAACGAGTTAGCTTCAAATCTGTGCGAAACACATGGTTTAGCTTCAAATCCATGCGAACCACATGATTTAGTTTCAAATCAATGTGAAGTAGAAGGCTTAGCTTCAAATCCATGCGAAACACATGATTTAGTTTCAAATCAATGCGAAGCAGAAGGCTTAGCTTCAAATCAATGCGAAGCAGAAGACTTAGCTTCAAATCCATGCGAAACAAATGATTTAGTTTCACATACTTGCGATATAAATGATATAGCTTCAAATGCAGGCGAAACAAACGAGTTAGCTTCAAATCCAAGCGAAATACATGATTTACCTTCAAATTAATGCGAAGTAGAAGGCTTATCCTCAAAGCCATGCGACACAAATGAATTAGCTTCAAATACTTGCGATATAATTGATATAGCTTCAAATGCATGCGAAGCAAACGAGTTAGCTTCAAATCCAAGTGAAACACATGATTTAGTTCCAAATCAATGCGAAGTAGAAGGCTTAGCTTCAAATCCAAGCGAAACACATGATTTTCCTTCAAATTAATGCAAAGTGGAAGGCTTATATTCAAAGCCATGCAACACAAACGATTTAGCTTCAAATACTTGCGATATAATTGATATAGCATCAAATGCAGGCGAAACAAACGAGTTAGCTTCAAATCCAAGCGAAACACATGATTTAGTTCCAAATCAATGCAAAGTAGAAGGCTTAGCTTCAAATCCAAGCGAAAACATGATTTACCTTCAAATTAATGCAAAGTGGAAGGCTTATCTGCAAAGCCATGCGACACAAATGATTTAGCTTTAAATACTTGCGATATAAATGATATAGCATCAAATGCAGGCGAAACAAACGAGTTAGCTTCAAATCTGTGCGAAACACATGGTTTAGCTTCAAATCCATGCGAACCACATGATTTAGTTTCAAATCAATGTGAAGTAGAAGGCTTAGCTTCAAATCCATGCGAAACACATGATTTAGTTTCAAATCAATGCGAAGCAGAAGGCTTAGCTTCAAATCAATGCGAAGCAGAAGACTTAGCTTCAAATCCATGCGAAACAAATGATTTAGTTTCACATACTTGCGATATAAATGATATAGCTTCAAATGCAGGCGAAACAAACGAGTTAGCTTCAAATCCAAGCGAAATACATGATTTACCTTCAAATTAATGCGAAGTAGAAGGCTTATCCTCAAAGCCATGCGACACAAATGAATTAGCTTCAAATACTTGCGATATAATTGATATAGCTTCAAATGCATGCGAAGCAAACGAGTTAGCTTCAAATCCAAGTGAAACACATGATTTAGTTCCAAATCAATGCGAAGTAGAAGGCTTAGCTTCAAATCCAAGCGAAACACATGATTTTCCTTCAAATTAATGCAAAGTGGAAGGCTTATATTCAAAGCCATGCAACACAAACGATTTAGCTTCAAATACTTGCGATATAATTGATATAGCATCAAATGCAGGCGAAACAAACCAGGTAGCTTCAATTCCATGCGAAACACATGATTTAGCTTAAAATTCATGCGGCACAGATTATTTAGCTTCACATACTTGCGATTGAATGATATAGCTTCAAATGCAGTCGAAACAAACGAGTTCGCTTCAAATTCAAGCGAAACACATGATTTACCTTCAAATTAATGCAAAGTAGAAGGCTTATCTTCCAAGCCATGCGACACAAATGATTCTGCTTCAAATACTTGCGATATGGTTGATTTAGCTTCAAATGCAGGCGAAGCAAACGAGTTAGCTTCAAATCCAAGCGAAACACATGGTTTAGTTTCAAATCAATGCAAAGTAGAAGGCTTAGCTTCAAATCCATGCGACACAAATGATTTAGCTTCAAATACTTGCGATAGAAGTGATATAGCTTCAATGCAGGCGAAACAAACGAGTTAGCTTCAAAGCCATGCGAAACACATGATTTAGCTTCAAATCAATGCGAAGTAGATGGCTTAGCTTTAAATCCAAGCGAAACACATGATTTAGCTTAAAATCAATGCGAAGTAGAAAGGTTAGCTTCAAATCCATGCGAATCAAATGATTTAGCTTAAAATCAATTCGAAGTAGAAAGCTTAGCTACAAATCAATGCGAAACAACTGATTTGGCTTCAAATACTTGCGAATATAAGTGATGTAGCTTCAAATGGAGGCGAATCAAACGAGTTAGCTTCAAATCCATGCGAATCAAATGATTTAGCTTAAAATCAATTCGAAGTAGAAGGCTTAGCTTCAAATCAGTGCGAAACAAATGACTTAGCATCAAATACTTGCGATACAAGTGATAAAGCTTCAAATGCAGGCGAAACAAACGATTTATCTTCAGATACTGGCGATGTAAGTGATATAGCATCAAATGCGGGGGAAAAGAACGAGTTATCATCAAATCCATGCGAAACACATTATTTAGTTTCAAAACGAAAGATTTAGCTTCAAATACTTGCGAATATAAGTGATATAGCTCCAAATGCAGGCGAAACAAACGAGTTAGCCTCAAATCCATGAGCAACACATGATTTATCTTCACATCAATGCGAAGTAGAAGGCTTAGCTTCAAATACATGAGAAACAAATGATTTAGCTTCAGATACTTGCGATACAAGAGATATAGTTTCAGATGCAGGCAAAACAAGCGAGTTATCAACAAATACATGCGAAACAAATCATTTAGCTTCAAATCAATGCGAAGTAGAAGGCTTAGCATATAAACCATGCGACACAAATGGTTTAGCTTCAAGTATTTGTGATATACATGATTTAGCTTCAACTGCATGCGAAACAAACGAGCAAGATTCAACTCCAAGCGAAAAAATGATTTAGCCATAAATCAATGCGAAGTAGAAGGCTTGGCATCAAATCCACGCGAAACGCATGATTTATCTTCAAATCAATGCGAAACACATGATTTAGCTTCAAATCCATGAGAAACACCTGGTTTAGCTTCAAATTCCTGCGAAACAAATGGTTTAGCTTCAGATACTTGTGATAAACATGATTTAGCTTCAACTGCATACGAAACAATCGCGTTAGCTTCAAATGCAAGGGAAACAAATGATTTAGCTTCAAATCCATGCGAAACACATGATTTAGTTTCAAATCAATGCAAAGTAGAAGGCTTAGCTTCAAATCCATGCGAAACAAATGATTTAGATTCAAATACTTGCGATATAAATGATATAACTTCAAATGCAGGCAAGACAAACGAGTTAGCTTCAAATCCATGCAAAAAACATGATTTATCTTCAAATTCATGCGAAACACATGGTTTAGCTTCATATTCTTGCGAAACAAATGGTTTAGGTTCAGATACTTGCGATATAAATGATATAGCTTCAAATGCAGGCGAAACAAACGAGTTAGCTTCAAATCCAAGCGAAACACATGATTTACCTTCAAATTAATGCAAAGTAGAAGGCTTATCTTCAAAGCCATGCGACACAAATGATTTAGCTTCAAATACTTGCGATATAATTGATATAGCTTCAAATGCAGGCGAAACAAACGAGTTAGCTTCAAATTTGTGCGAAACGCATGGTTTAGCTTCAAATCCATGCGAACCACATGATTTAGTTTCAAATCAATGTGAAGTAGAAGGCTTAGCTTCAAATCCATGCGAAACACATGATTTAGTTTCAAATCAATGCGAATCAGAAGCCTTAGCTTCAAATCCATGCGAAACAAATGATTCAGTTCCACATACTTGCGATATAAATGACATAGCTTCAAATGCAGGCGAAACAAACGAGTTAGCTTCAAATCCAAGCGAAACACATGATTTACCTTCAAATTAATGCGAAGTAGAAGGCATATCCTCAAAGCCATGCGACACAAATCGTTTAGCATCAAATACTTGCGATAAAATTGATAAAGCTTCAAATCCAGGCGAAATGAACGAGTTAGCTTCAAATCCAAGCGAAACACATGATTTGGTTTCAAATCAATGCGAAGTAGAAGGCTTAGCTTCAAATCCATGCGAAACAAATGATTTAGATTCAAATTTTTGCGACATAAATGATATAGCTTCAAATGCAGGCGAAACAAACGAGTTAGCTTCAAATCCAAGCGAAACACACGATTTACCTTCAAATTAATGCGAAGTAGAAGGCTTATCCTCAAAGCCATGCGACACAAATGATTTAGCTTCAAATACTTGCGATATAATTAATATAGCTTCAAATGCAGGCGAAACAAACGAGTTAGCTTCAAATCTGTGCGAAACACATGATTTAGTGTCAAATCAATGCGAAGTAGAAGCCTTAGCTTCAACTCCATGCGAAACAAATGATTTAGCTTCACAGACTTGCGATATAAATGGTATAGCTTCAAATAAGGGCGAAACAAACGAGTTAGATTCAAATCTGTGCGAAACACATGATTTAGCTTCCAATCACTGCAAAGTTGAAAGCTTAGCTTCAAATCCATGCGAAATATTTGAGTTACCTTCATGTACTTGAGATATAATTGAAATAGCTTCAAATGCAGGCGAAACAAACGAGTTAGCTTCAAATCCATGCAAAACACATGATTTATCTTCACATTCATGCGAAACACATGGTTTAGCTTCATATTCTTGCGAAACAAATGGTTTAGGTTCAGATACTTGCGATATAAATGATATAGCTTCAAATGCAGGCGAAACAAACGAGTTAGCTTCAAATCCAAGCGAAACACATGATTTTGCTTCAAATTAATGCAAAGTGGAAGGCTTATATTCAAAGCCATGCAACACAAATGATTTAGCTTCAAATACTTGCGATATAATTGATATAGCATCAAATGCAGGCGAAACAAACGAGTTAGCTTCAAATCTGTGCGAAACACATGATTTAGCTTCAAATCAATGCGAAATAGTAGGCTTAGCTTCAAAGCCATGCGACACAAATATGAATTTAGCTTTAAATACTTACGATATAAATGATATAGCATCAAATGCAGGCGAAACAAACGAGTTAGCTTCAAATCTGTGCGAAACACATGATTTAGCTTCGAATCAATGCGAAGTAGAAGGCTTAGCTTCAATGCCATGCAACACAAATGATTTAGCTTCAAATACTTGCGATATAATTGATATAGCTTCAAATGCAGGCGTAACAAACGAGTTGGCTTCAAATCTGTGCGAAATACATGATTTAGCTTCAAATTCATGCGAAACACATGGTTTAGCTTCATATTCTTGCGAAACAAATGGTTTAGATTCAGATAATTGTGATAAACATGATTTAGCTTCAAATGTAGGCGAAACAAACGAGTTACCTTCAAATCCAAGCGAAACACATGTTTTACCTTCAAATTAATGCAAAGTAGAAGGCTTATCTTCAACGCCATGCGACACAGATGATTTAGCTTCAAATACTTGCGATATAATTGATATAGCTTCAAATGCAGGCGAAACACATGGTTTAGCTTCATATTCTTGCGAAACAAATGGTTTAGCTTCATATACTTGTGATAAACATGATTTAGCTTCAACCGCATGCGAAACAAACGAGTTAGCTTTAAAACCAAGCGAGACACATGATTTAGATTCAAATCAATGCGAAGTAGGTGGCTTAGCTTCATATCCATGCGAAACAAATGACTTAGCTTCAAATACTTGCGAATATAAGTGATACTGCTTTAAATGCATGCGAAACAAACGAGTTAGCATCAAATCCATGCGAAACACATGATTTAGCTAAAAATCAATGCGAAGTAGAAGGCGTAGCCTCAAACTCATGCGGAACAAATGATTTAGCTTCAAATACTTGCGATATAAGTGATATAGATTCAACTGCAGGCGAAACAAACGAGTTAGCTTCAAATCCAAGCGAAACACATGATTTAGTTTCAAATCAATGCGAAGTAGATGGCTTAGCTTCATATCCATGCGAAACAAATGACTTAGCTTCAAATACTTGCGAATATAAGTGATACAGCATCAAATGCCATGCGAAACAAACGAGTTAGCATCAAATCCATGCGACACACATGATTTAGCTAAAACTCAATGCAAAGTAGAAAGCTTATCCTCAAAGCCATGCGACACAAATGATTTAGCTTCAAATACTTGCGATATAATTAATATAGCTTCAAATGCAGGCGAAACAAACGAGTTAGCTTCAAATCTGTGCGAAACACATGATTTAGTGTCAAATCAATGCGAAGTAGAAGCCTTAGCTTCAACTCCATGCGAAACAAATGATTTAGCTTCACAGACTTGCGATATAAATGGTATAGCTTCAAATAAGGGCGAAACAAACGAGTTAGCTTCAAATCTGTGCGAAACACATGATTTAGCTTCCAATCACTGCGAAGTTGAAAGCTTAGCTTCAAATCCATGCGAAATATTTGTGTTACCTTCATCTACTTGAGATATAATTGAAATAGCTTCAAATACAGGCGAAACAAACGAGTTAGCTTCAAATCCATGCAAAACACATGATTTATGTTCAAATTCATGCGAAACACATGGTTTAGCTTCATATTCTTGCGAAACAAATGGTTTAGGTTCAGATACTTGCGATATAAATGATATAGCTTCAAATGCAGGCGAAACAAACGAGTTAGCTTCAATCTGTGCGAAACACATGGTTTAGCTTCAAATCCATGCGAACAACATGATTTAGTTTCAAATCAATGTGAAGTAGAAGGCTTAGCTTCAAATCCATGCGAAACACATGATTTAGTTTCAAATCAATGCGAAGCAGAAGGCTTAGCTTCAAATCAATGCGAAGCAGAAGGCTTAGCTTCAAATCCATGCGAAACAAATGATTTAGTTTCACATACTTGCGATCTAAATGATATAGCTTCAAATGCAGGCGAAACAAACGAGTTACCTTCAAATCCAAGCGAAACACATGATTTACCTTCAAATTAATGCAAAGTAGAAGGCTTATCTTCAAAGCCATGCGACACAAATGATTTAGCTTCAAATACTTGCGATATAATTGATATAGCTTCAAATGCAGGCGAAACAAACGAGTTAGCTTCAAATTTGTGCGAAACGCATGGTTTAGCTTCAAATCCATGCGAACCACATGATTTAGTTTGAAATCAATGTGAAGTAGAAGGCTTAGCTTCAAATCCATGCGAAACACATGATTTAGTTTCAAATCAATGCGAATCAGAAGGCTTAGCTTCAAATCCATGCGAAACAAATGATTTAGCTTCACATACTAGCGATATAAATGATATAGCCTCAAATGCAGGCGAAACAAACGAGTTAGCTTCAAATCTGTGCGAAACACATGATTTTGCTTCAAATCAATGTGAAGTAGAAGGAGTAGCTTCAAATCCATGCGAAACACATGATTTAGTTTCAAATCAATGCGAAGCAGAAGGCTTAGTTTCAAATCAATGCGAAGCAGAAGGCTTAGGTTCAAATCCATGCAACACAAATGATTTAGCTTCAAATACTTGCGATATAATTGATATAGCTTCAAATGCAGGCGAAACAAACGAGTTACCTTCAAATCCAAGCGAAACACATGATTTACCTTCAAATTAATGCATAGCAGAAGGCTCATCTTCAAAGCCATGCGACACAAATGATTTAGCTTCAAATACTTGCGGTATAATTGATATAGCTTCAAATGCAGCCGAAACAAACAAGTTAGCTTCAAATCTGTGCGAAACACATGATTTTGCTTCAAATCAATGTGAAGTAGAAGGAGTAGCTTCAAATCCATGCGAAACACATGATTTAGTTTCAAATCAATGCGAAGCAGAAGGCTTAGTTTCAAATCAATGCGAAGCAGAAGGCTCAGGTTCAAATCCATGCGAAACAAATGATTTAGATTCACATACTTACGATATAAATGATATAGCTTCAAATAAAGGCGAAACAAACGAGTTAGCTTCAAATTCAAGCGAAACACATGATTTACCTTCAAATTAATGCAAAGTAGAAGGCTTATCTTCAAAGCCATGCGACACAAATGATTTAACTTCAAATACTTGCGATATAATTGATATAGCTTCAAATGTAGGCGAAACAAACGAGTTAGCTTAAAATCTGTGCGAAACACATGACTTAGCTTCAAATTCATGCGAAACACATGGTTTAGCTTCATATTCTTGCGAAACAAATGGTTTAGATTCAGGTACTTGTGATAAACATGATTTAGCTTCAAATGCAGGCGAAACATCGAGTTAGTTTCACATCCATGCGAAACACATGAGTTAGCTTCAAATCCATGCGAAACACATGATTTAGTTTCAAATCAATGCGAAGTAGTAGACATAGCATCAAATCCAAGCGAAACACATGACTTACCTTCAAATTAATGCGAAGTAGAAGGCTTATCCTCAAAGCCATGCGACACAAATGATTCTGCTTCAAATAGTTGCTATATGATTGATTTAGCTTCAAATGCATGCGAAACAAACAACTTAGCTACAAATCCAAGCGAAGCACATGATTTAGTTCCAAATCAATGCGAAGTCGAAGGCTTAGCTTCAAATCCATGCGACACAAATGATTTAGCTTCAAATGCTTGCGATAGATTTGATATACCTTCAAAGCAGGCGAAACAAACGAGTTAGCTTCAAAGCCATGCGAAACAAATGATTTAGCTTCACATACTAGCGATATAAATGATATAGCCTCAAATGCAGGCGAAACAAACCAGTTAGCTTCAAATCCAAGCGAAACACATGGTTTATTTTCAAATCAATGCGAAGTAGAAGGCTTATCCTCAAAGCCATGCGAAACAAATCGTTTAGCTTAAAATACTTGCGATATAATTGATAAAGCTTCAAATGCAGGCGAAACAAACGAGTTAGCTTCAAATCCAAGCGAAATACAAGATTTACCTTCAAATTAATGCGAAGTAGAAGGCTTATCCTCAAAGCCATGCGACACAAATGATTTAGCTTCAAATACTTGCGATATAATTGATATAGCTTCAAATGCATGCGAAACAAACGAGTTAGCTTCAAATCCAAGTGAAACACATGATTTAGTTCCAAATCAATGCGAAGTAGAAGGCTTAGCTTCAAATCCAAGCGAAACACATGATTTACCTTCAAATTAATGCAAAGTGGAAGGCTTATACTCAAAGCCATGCAACACAAATGATTTAGCTTCAAATACTTGCGATATAATTGATATAGCATCAAATGCAGGCGAAACAAACGAGTTAGCTTCAAATCTGTGCGAAACACATGATTTAGCTTCAAATCAATGCGAAGTAGAAGGCTTAGCTTCAAAGCCATGCGACACAAATGATTTAGCTTTAAATACTTGCGATATAAATGATATAGCATCAAATGCAGGCGAAACAAACGAGTTAGCTTCAAATCTGTGCGAAACACATGTTTTAGTTTCAAATCAATGCGAAGTAGTAGACATAGCTTCAAATCCATGCGAAACAAATGATTTAGCTTCAAATACTTGCGATATAATTGATAAAGCTTCAAATGCAGGCGAAACGAACGAGTTAGCTTCAAATCCAAGCGGAACAGATGATTTAGTTTCAAATCAATGCGAAGTAGAAGGCTTAGCTTCAAATCCATGCGACACAAATGATTTAGCTTCAAATACTTGCGATAGAAGTGATATAGCTTCAATGCAGGCGAAACAAACGAGTTAGCTTCAAAGCCATGCAACACAAATGATTTAGCTTCAAATACTTGCGATATAATTGATATAGCTTCAAATGCAGGCGAAACAAACGAGTTACCTTCAAATCCAAGCGAAACACATGATTTACCTTCAAATTAATGCATAGCAGAAGGCTCATCTTCAAAGCCATGCGACACAAATGATTTAGCTTCAAATACTTGCGGTATAATTGATATAGCTTCAAATGCAGCCGAAACAAACAAGTTAGCTTCAAATCTGTGCGAAACACATGATTTTGCTTCAAATCAATGTGAAGTAGAAGGAGTAGCTTCAAATCCATGCGAAACACATGATTTAGTTTCAAATCAATGCGAAGCAGAAGGCTTAGTTTCAAATCAATGCGAAGCAGAAGGCTCAGGTTCAAATCCATGCGAAACAAATGATTTAGCTTCACATACTTACGATATAAATGATATAGCTTCAAATAAAGGCGAAACAAACGAGTTAGCTTCAAATTCAAGCGAAACACATGATTTACCTTCAAATTAATGCAAAGTAGAAGGCTTATCTTCAAAGCCATGCGACACAAATGATTTAGCTTCAAATACTTGCGATATAATTGATATAGCTTCAAATGCATGCGAAACAAACGAGTTAGCTTCAAATACAAGTGAAACACATGATTTAGTTCCAAATCAATGCGAAGCAGAAGGCTTAGCTTCAAATCCAAGCGAAACACATGATTTAGCTTCAAATACTTGCGATATAATTGATATAGCTTCAAATGCAGCCGAAACAAACAAGTTAGCTTCAAATCTGTGCGAAACACATGATTTTGCTTCAAATCAATGTGAAGTAGAAGGAGTAGCTTCAAATCCATGCGAAACACATGATTTAGTTTCAAATCAATGCGAAGCAGAAGGCTTAGTTTCAAATCAATGCGAAGCAGAAGGCTTAGGTTCAAATCCATGCGAAACAAATGATTTAGCTTCACATACTTACGATATAAATGATATAGCTTCAAATAAAGGCGAAACAAACGAGTTAGCTTCAAATCCAAGTGAAACACATGATTTAGTTCCAAATCAATGCGAAGCAGAAGGCTTAGCTTCAAATCCAAGCGAAACACATGATTTACCTTCAAATTAATGCAAAGTGAAGGCTTATATTCAAAGCCATGCAACACAAATGATTTAGCTTCAAATACTTGCGATATAATTGATATAGCATCAAATGCAGGCGAAACAAACGAGTTAGCTTCAAATCTGTGCGAAACACATGATTTAGCTTCAAATCAATGCGAAGTAGAAGGCTTAGCTTCAAAGCCATGCGACACAAATGATTTAGCTTTAAATACTTGCGATATAAATGATATAGCATCAAATGCAGGCGAAACAAACGAGTTAGCTTCAAATCTGTGCGAAACACATGATTTAGCTTTAAATCAATGCGAAGTAGAAGGCTTATCTTCAAAGCCATGCAACACAAATGATTTAACTTCAAATACTTGCGATATAATTGATATAGCTTCAAATGTAGGCGAAACAAACGAGTTAGCTTAAAATCTGTGCGAAACACATGACTTAGCTTCAAATTCATGCGAAACACATGGTTTAGCTTCATATTCTTGCGAAACAAATGGTTTAGATTCAGGTACTTGTGATAAACATGATTTAGCTTCAAATGCAGGCGAAACATCGAGTTAGTTTCACATCCATGCGAAACACATGAGTTAGCTTCAAATCCATGCGAAACACATGATTTAGTTTCAAATCAATGCGAAGTAGTAGACATAGCATCAAATCCAAGCGAAACACATGACTTACCTTCAAATTAATGCGAAGTAGAAGGCTTATCCTCAAAGCCATGCGACACAAATGATTCTGCTTCAAATAGTTGCTATATGATTGATTTAGCTTCAAATGCATGCGAAACAAACAACTTAGCTACAAATCCAAGCGAAGCACATGATTTAGTTCCAAATCAATGCGAAGTCGAAGGCTTAGCTTCAAATCCATGCGACACAAATGATTTAGCTTCAAATGCTTGCGATAGATTTGATATACCTTCAAAGCAGGCGAAACAAACGAGTTAGCTTCAAAGCCATGCGAAACAAATGATTTAGCTTCACATACTAGCGATATAAATGATATAGCCTCAAATGCAGGCGAAACAAACCAGTTAGCTTCAAATCCAAGCGAAACACATGGTTTATTTTCAAATCAATGCGAAGTAGAAGGCTTATCCTCAAAGCCATGCGAAACAAATCGTTTAGCTTCAAATACTTGCGATATAATTGATAAAGCTTCAAATGCAGGCGAAACAAACGAGTTAGCTTCAAATCCAAGCGAAATACAAGATTTACCTTCAAATTAATGCGAAGTAGAAGGCTTATCCTCAAAGCCATGCGACACAAATGATTTAGCTTCAAATACTTGCGATATAATTGATATAGCTTCAAATGCATGCGAAACAAACGAGTTAGCTTCAAATCCAAGTGAAACACATGATTTAGTTCCAAATCAATGCGAAGCAGAAGGCTTAGCTTCAAATCCAAGCGAAACACATGATTTACCTTCAAATTAATGCAAAGTGGAAGGCTTATATTCAAAGCCATGCAACACAAATGATTTAGCTTCAAATACTTGCGATATAATTGATATAGCATCAAATGCAGGCGAAACAAACGAGTTAGCTTCAAATCTGTGCGAAACACATGATTTAGCTTCAAATCAATGCGAAGTAGAAGGCTTAGCTTCAAAGCCATGCGACACAAATGATTTAGCTTTAAATACTTGCGATATAAATGATATAGCATCAAATGCAGGCGAAACAAACGAGTTAGCTTCAAATCTGTGCGAAACACATGATTTAGCTTTAAATCAATGCGAAGTAGAAGGCTTATCTTCAAAGCCATGCAACACAAATGATTTAACTTCAAATACTTGCGATATAATTGATATAGCTTCAAATGTAGGCGAAACAAACGAGTTAGCTTAAAATCTGTGCGAAACACATGACTTAGCTTCAAATTCATGCGAAACACATGGTTTAGCTTCATATTCTTGCGAAACAAATGGTTTAGATTCAGGTACTTGTGATAAACATGATTTAGCTTCAAATGCAGGCGAAACATCGAGTTAGTTTCACATCCATGCGAAACACATGAGTTAGCTTCAAATCCATGCGAAACACATGATTTAGTTTCAAATCAATGCGAAGTAGTAGACATAGCATCAAATCCAAGCGAAACACATGACTTACCTTCAAATTAATGCGAAGTAGAAGGCTTATCCTCAAAGCCATGCGACACAAATGATTCTGCTTCAAATAGTTGCTATATGATTGATTTAGCTTCAAATGCATGCGAAACAAACAACTTAGCTACAAATCCAAGCGAAGCACATGATTTAGTTCCAAATCAATGCGAAGTCGAAGGCTTAGCTTCAAATCCATGCGACACAAATGATTTAGCTTCAAATGCTTGCGATAGATTTGATATACCTTCAAAGCAGGCGAAACAAACGAGTTAGCTTCAAAGCCATGCGAAAAAATGATTTAGCTTCACATACTAGCGATATAAATGATATAGCCTCAAATGCAGGCGAAACAAACCAGTTAGCTTCAAATCCAAGCGAAACACATGGTTTATTTTCAAATCAATGCGAAGTAGAAGGCTTTATCCTCAAAGCCATGCGAAACAAATCGTTTAGCTTCAAATACTTGCGATATAATTGATAAAGCTTCAAATGCAGGCGAAACAAACGAGTTAGCTTCAAATCCAAGCGAAATACAAGATTTACCTTCAAATTAATGCGAAGTAGAAGGCTTATCCTCAAAGCCATGCGACACAAATGATTTAGCTTCAAATACTTGCGATATAATTGATATAGCTTCAAATGCATGCGAAACAAACGAGTTAGCTTCAAATCCAAGTGAAACACATGATTTAGTTCCAAATCAATGCGAAGTAGAAGGCTTAGCTTCAAATCCAAGCGAAACACATGATTTACCTTCAAATTAATGCAAAGTGGAAGGCTTATACTCAAAGCCATGCAACACAAATGATTTAGCTTCAAATACTTGCGATATAATTGATATAGCATCAAATGCAGGCGAAACAAACGAGTTAGCTTCAAATCTGTGCGAAACACATGATTTAGCTTCAAATCAATGCGAAGTAGAAGGCTTAGCTTCAAAGCCATGCGACACAAATGATTTAGCTTTAAATACTTGCGATATAAATGATATAGCATCAAATGCAGGCGAAACAAACGAGTTAGCTTCAAATCTGTGCGAAACACATGTTTTAGTTTCAAATCAATGCGAAGTAGTAGACATAGCTTCAAATCCATGCGAAACAAATGATTTAGCTTCAAATACTTGCGATATAATTGATAAAGCTTCAAATGCAGGCGAAACGAACGAGTTAGCTTCAAATCCAAGCGGAACAGATGATTTAGTTTCAAATCAATGCGAAGTAGAAGGCTTAGCTTCAAATCCATGCGACACAAATGATTTAGCTTCAAATACTTGCGATAGAAGTGATATAGCTTCAATGCAGGCGAAACAAACGAGTTAGCTTCAAAGCCATGCAACACAAATGATTTAGCTTCAAATACTTGCGATATAATTGATATAGCTTCAAATGCAGGCGAAACAAACGAGTTACCTTCAAATCCAAGCGAAACACATGATTTACCTTCAAATTAATGCATAGCAGAAGGCTCATCTTCAAAGCCATGCGACACAAATGATTTAGCTTCAAATACTTGCGGTATAATTGATATAGCTTCAAATGCAGCCGAAACAAACAAGTTAGCTTCAAATCTGTGCGAAACACATGATTTTGCTTCAAATCAATGTGAAGTAGAAGGAGTAGCTTCAAATCCATGCGAAACACATGATTTAGTTTCAAATCAATGCGAAGCAGAAGGCTTAGTTTCAAATCAATGCGAAGCAGAAGGCTCAGGTTCAAATCCATGCGAAACAAATGATTTAGATTCACATACTTACGATATAAATGATATAGCTTCAAATAAAGGCGAAACAAACGAGTTAGCTTCAAATTCAAGCGAAACACATGATTTACCTTCAAATTAATGCAAAGTAGAAGGCTTATCTTCAAAGCCATGCGACACAAATGATTTAACTTCAAATACTTGCGATATAATTGATATAGCTTCAAATGTAGGCGAAACAAACGAGTTAGCTTAAAATCTGTGCGAAACACATGACTTAGCTTCAAATTCATGCGAAACACATGGTTTAGCTTCATATTCTTGCGAAACAAATGGTTTAGATTCAGGTACTTGTGATAAACATGATTTAGCTTCAAATGCAGGCGAAACATCGAGTTAGTTTCACATCCATGCGAAACACATGAGTTAGCTTCAAATCCATGCGAAACACATGATTTAGTTTCAAATCAATGCGAAGTAGTAGACATAGCATCAAATCCAAGCGAAACACATGACTTACCTTCAAATTAATGCGAAGTAGAAGGCTTATCCTCAAAGCCATGCGACACAAATGATTCTGCTTCAAATAGTTGCTATATGATTGATTTAGCTTCAAATGCATGCGAAACAAACAACTTAGCTACAAATCCAAGCGAAGCACATGATTTAGTTCCAAATCAATGCGAAGTCGAAGGCTTAGCTTCAAATCCATGCGACACAAATGATTTAGCTTCAAATGCTTGCGATAGATTTGATATACCTTCAAAGCAGGCGAAACAAACGAGTTAGCTTCAAAGCCATGCGAAACAAATGATTTAGCTTCACATACTAGCGATATAAATGATATAGCCTCAAATGCAGGCGAAACAAACCAGTTAGCTTCAAATCCAAGCGAAACACATGGTTTATTTTCAAATCAATGCGAAGTAGAAGGCTTATCCTCAAAGCCATGCGAAACAAATCGTTTAGCTTCAAATACTTGCGATATAATTGATAAAGCTTCAAATGCAGGCGAAACAAACGAGTTAGCCTCAAATCCAAGCGAAATACAAGATTTACCTTCAAATTAATGCGAAGTAGAAGGCTTATCCTCAAAGCCATGCGACACAAATGATTTAGCTTCAAATACTTGCGATATAATTGATATAGCTTCAAATGCATGCGAAACAAACGAGTTAGCTTCAAATCCAAGTGAAACACATGATTTAGTTCCAAATCAATGCGAAGTAGAAGGCTTAGCTTCAAATCCAAGCGAAACACATGATTTACCTTCAAATTAATGCAAAGTGGAAGGCTCAGGTTCAAATCCATGCGAAACAAATGATTTAGCTTCACATACTTACGGTATAAATGATATAGCTTCAAATAAAGGCGAAACAAACGAGTTAGCTTCAAATTCAAGCGAAACACATGATTTACCTTCAAATTAATGCAAAGTAGAAGGCTTATCTTCAAAGCCATGCGACACAAATGATTTAGCTTCAAATACTTGCGATATAATTGATATAGCTTCAAATGCATGCGAAACAAACGAGTTAGCTTCAAATACAAGTGAAACACATGATTTAGTTCCAAATCAATGCGAAGCAGAAGGCTTAGCTTCAAATCCAAGCGAAACACATGATTTAGCTTCAAATACTTGCGATATAATTGATATAGCTTCAAATGCAGCCGAAACAAACAAGTTAGCTTCAAATCTGTGCGAAACACATGATTTTGCTTCAAATCAATGTGAAGTAGAAGGAGTAGCTTCAAATCCATGCGAAACACATGATTTAGTTTCAAATCAATGCGAAGCAGAAGGCTTAGTTTCAAATCAATGCGAAGCAGAAGGCTTAGGTTCAAATCCATGCGAAACAAATGATTTAGCTTCACATACTTACGATATAAATGATATAGCTTCAAATAAAGGCGAAACAAACGAGTTAGCTTCAAATCCAAGTGAAACACATGATTTAGTTCCAAATCAATGCGAAGCAGAAGGCTTAGCTTCAAATCCAAGCGAAACACATGATTTACCTTCAAATTAATGCAAAGTGGAAGGCTTATATTCAAAGCCATGCAACACAAATGATTTAGCTTCAAATACTTGCGATATAATTGATATAGCATCAAATGCAGGCGAAACAAACGAGTTAGCTTCAAATCTGTGCGAAACACATGATTTAGCTTCAAATCAATGCGAAGTAGAAGGCTTAGCTTCAAAGCCATGCGACACAAATGATTTAGCTTTAAATACTTGCGATATAAATGATATAGCATCAAATGCAGGCGAAACAAACGAGTTAGCTTCAAATCTGTGCGAAACACATGATTTAGCTTTAAATCAATGCGAAGTAGAAGGCTTATCTTCAAAGCCATGCAACACAAATGATTTAACTTCAAATACTTGCGATATAATTGATATAGCTTCAAATGTAGGCGAAACAAACGAGTTAGCTTAAAATCTGTGCGAAACACATGACTTAGCTTCAAATTCATGCGAAACACATGGTTTAGCTTCATATTCTTGCGAAACAAATGGTTTAGATTCAGGTACTTGTGATAAACATGATTTAGCTTCAAATGCAGGCGAAACATCGAGTTAGTTTCACATCCATGCGAAACACATGAGTTAGCTTCAAATCCATGCGAAACACATGATTTAGTTTCAAATCAATGCGAAGTAGTAGACATAGCATCAAATCCAAGCGAAACACATGACTTACCTTCAAATTAATGCGAAGTAGAAGGCTTATCCTCAAAGCCATGCGACACAAATGATTCTGCTTCAAATAGTTGCTATATGATTGATTTAGCTTCAAATGCATGCGAAACAAACAACTTAGCTACAAATCCAAGCGAAGCACATGATTTAGTTCCAAATCAATGCGAAGTCGAAGGCTTAGCTTCAAATCCATGCGACACAAATGATTTAGCTTCAAATGCTTGCGATAGATTTGATATACCTTCAAAGCAGGCGAAACAAACGAGTTAGCTTCAAAGCCATGCGAAACAAATGATTTAGCTTCACATACTAGCGATATAAATGATATAGCCTCAAATGCAGGCGAAACAAACCAGTTAGCTTCAAATCCAAGCGAAACACATGGTTTATTTTCAAATCAATGCGAAGTAGAAGGCTTATCCTCAAAGCCATGCGAAACAAATCGTTTAGCTTCAAATACTTGCGATATAATTGATAAAGCTTCAAATGCAGGCGAAACAAACGAGTTAGCTTCAAATCCAAGCGAAATACAAGATTTACCTTCAAATTAATGCGAAGTAGAAGGCTTATCCTCAAAGCCATGCGACACAAATGATTTAGCTTCAAATACTTGCGATATAATTGATATAGCTTCAAATGCATGCGAAACAAACGAGTTAGCTTCAAATCCAAGTGAAACACATGATTTAGTTCCAAATCAATGCGAAGTAGAAGGCTTAGCTTCAAATCCAAGCGAAACACATGATTTACCTTCAAATTAATGCAAAGTGGAAGGCTTATACTCAAAGCCATGCAACACAAATGATTTAGCTTCAAATACTTGCGATATAATTGATATAGCATCAAATGCAGGCGAAACAAACGAGTTAGCTTCAAATCTGTGCGAAACACATGATTTAGCTTCAAATCAATGCGAAGTAGAAGGCTTAGCTTCAAAGCCATGCGACACAAATGATTTAGCTTTAAATACTTGCGATATAAATGATATAGCATCAAATGCAGGCGAAACAAACGAGTTAGCTTCAAATCTGTGCGAAACACATGTTTTAGTTTCAAATCAATGCGAAGTAGTAGACATAGCTTCAAATCCATGCGAAACAAATGATTTAGCTTCAAATACTTGCGATATAATTGATAAAGCTTCAAATGCAGGCGAAACGAACGAGTTAGCTTCAAATCCAAGCGGAACAGATGATTTAGTTTCAAATCAATGCGAAGTAGAAGGCTTAGCTTCAAATCCATGCGACACAAATGATTTAGCTTCAAATACTTGCGATAGAAGTGATATAGCTTCAATGCAGGCGAAACAAACGAGTTAGCTTCAAAGCCATGCAACACAAATGATTTAGCTTCAAATACTTGCGATATAATTGATATAGCTTCAAATGCAGGCGAAACAAACGAGTTACCTTCAAATCCAAGCGAAACACATGATTTACCTTCAAATTAATGCATAGCAGAAGGCTCATCTTCAAAGCCATGCGACACAAATGATTTAGCTTCAAATACTTGCGGTATAATTGATATAGCTTCAAATGCAGCCGAAACAAACAGTTAGCTTCAAATCTGTGCGAAACACATAATTTTGCTTCAAATCAATGTGAAGTAGAAGGAGTAGCTTCAAATCCATGCGAAACACATGATTTAGTTTCAAATCAATGCGAAGCAGAAGGCTTAGTTTCAAATCAATGCGAAGCAGAAGGCTCAGGTTCAAATCCATGCGAAACAAATGATTTAGCTTCACATACTTACGATATAAATGATATAGCTTCAAATAAAGGCGAAACAAACGAGTTAGCTTCAAATTCAAGCGAAACACATGATTTACCTTCAAATTAATGCAAAGTAGAAGGCTTATCTTCAAAGCCATGCGACACAAATGATTTAACTTCAAATACTTGCGATATAATTGATATAGCTTCAAATGTAGGCGAAACAAACGAGTTAGCTTAAAATCTGTGCGAAACACATGACTTAGCTTCAAATTCATGCGAAACACATGGTTTAGCTTCATATTCTTGCGAAACAAATGGTTTAGATTCAGGTACTTGTGATAAACATGATTTAGCTTCAAATGCAGGCGAAACATCGAGTTAGTTTCACATCCATGCGAAACACATGAGTTAGCTTCAAATCCATGCGAAACACATGATTTAGTTTCAAATCAATGCGAAGTAGTAGACATAGCATCAAATCCAAGCGAAACACATGACTTACCTTCAAATTAATGCGAAGTAGAAGGCTTATCCTCAAAGCCATGCGACACAAATGATTCTGCTTCAAATAGTTGCTATATGATTGATTTAGCTTCAAATGCATGCGAAACAAACAACTTAGCTACAAATCCAAGCGAAGCACATGATTTAGTTCCAAATCAATGCGAAGTCGAAGGCTTAGCTTCAAAGCCATGCGAAACAAATGATTTAGCTTCACATACTAGCGATATAAATGATATAGCCTCAAATGCAGGCGAAACAAACCAGTTAGCTTCAAATCCAAGCGAAACACATGGTTTATTTTCAAATCAATGCGAAGTAGAAGGCTTATCCTCAAAGCCATGCGAAACAAATCGTTTAGCTTCAAATACTTGCGATATAATTGATAAAGCTTCAAATGCAGGCGAAACAAACGAGTTAGCTTCAAATCCAAGCGAAATACAAGATTTACCTTCAAATTAATGCGAAGTAGAAGGCTTATCCTCAAAGCCATGCGACACAAATGATTTAGCTTCAAATACTTGCGATATAATTGATATAGCTTCAAATGCATGCGAAACAAACGAGTTAGCTTCAAATCCAAGTGAAACACATGATTTAGTTCCAAATCAATGCGAAGTAGAAGGCTTAGCTTCAAATCCAAGCGAAACACATGATTTAGCTTCAAATCAATGCGAAGTAGAAGGCTTAGCTTCAAAGCCATGCGACACAAATGATTTAGCTTTAAATACTTGCGATATAAATGATATAGCATCAAATGCAGGCGAAACAAACGAGTTAGCTTCAAATCTGTGCGAAACACATGATTTAGTTTCAAATCAATGCGAAGTAGTAGACATAGCTTCAAATCCATGCGAAACAAATGATTTAGCTTCAAATACTTGCGATATAATTGATAAAGCTTCAAATGCAGGCGAAACGAACGAGTTAGCTTCAAATCCAAGCGGAACAGATGATTTAGTTTCAAATCAATGCGAAGTAGAAGGCTTAGCTTCAAATCCATGCGACACAAATGATTTAGCTTCAAATACTTGCGATAGAAGTGATATAGCTTCAATGCAGGCGAAACAAACGAGTTAGCTTCAAAGCCATGCAACACAAATGATTTAGCTTCAAATACTTGCGATATAATTGATATAGCTTCAAATGCATGCGAAACAAACGAGTTAGCTTCAAATACAAGTGAAACACATGATTTAGTTCCAAATCAATGCGAAGCAGAAGGCTTAGCTTCAAATCCAAGCGAAACACATGATTTACCTTCAAATTAATGCAAAGTGGAAGGCTTATATTCAAAGCCATGCAACACAAATGATTTAGCTTCAAATACTTGCGATATAATTGATATAGCATCAAATGCAGGTGAAACAAACGAGTTAGCTTCAAATCTGTGCGAAACACATGACTTAGCTTCAAATTCATGCGGAACACATGGTTTAGCTTCATATTCTTGCGAAACAAATGGTTTAGATTCAGGTACTTGTGATAAACATGATTTAGCTTCAAATGCAGGCGAAACATCGAGTTAGTTTCACATCCATGCGAAACACATGAGTTAGATTCAAATCCATGCGAAACACATGATTTAGTTTCAAATCAATGCGAAGTAGTAGACATAGCATCAAATCCAAGCGAAACACATGACTTACCTTCAAATTAATGCGAAGTAGAAGGCTTATCCTCAAAGCCATGCGACACAAATGATTCTGCTTCAAATAGTTGCTATATGATTGATTTAGCTTCAAATGCATGCGAAACAAACAACTTAGCTACAAATCCAAGCGAAACACATGATTTAGTTCCAAATCAATGCGAAGTAGGTGGCTTAGCTTCATATCCATGCGAAACAAATGACTTAGCTTCAAATACTTGCGAATATAAGTGATACTGCTTCAAATGCATGCGAAACAAACGAGTTAGCATCAAATCCATGCGAAACACATGATTTAGCTTCAAATCAATGCGAAGTAGGTGGCTTAGCTTCATATCCATGCGGAACAAATGATTTAGCTTCAAATACTTGCGATATAAGTGATATAGATTCAACTGCAGGCGGAACAAACGAGGTAGCTTCAAATCCATGCGAAACAAATGATTTTTCTTCAAATACTTGAGATACAAGTGAACTAGCTTCAAATGCAGGCGAAACAAACCAGGTAGCTTCAATTCCATGCGAAACACATGATTTAGCTTCAAATCCAAGCGAAACACATGGTTTAGCTTCATATTCTTGCGAAACATATGGTTTAGCTTCATATACTTGTGATAAACTTGATTTAGCTTCATCCGCATGCGAAACAAACGAGCTAGCTTTAAAACCAAGCCAAACACATGATTTAGTATCAAATCAATGCGAAGTAGAAGCCTTTGCTTCAACTCCATGCGAAACAAATGATTTAGCTTCACAGACTTGCGATCTAAATGATATATCTTCAAATAAGGGCGGAACAAACGAGTTAGCTCCAAATCTGTGCGAAATACATGATTTAGCTTCAAATCCATGCGAAACACATGATTTAGTTTCAAATCAATGCGAAGTAGTAGACATAGCTTCATATCCATGCGAAACAAATAATTTAGCTTCACATACTAGCGATATAAATGATATAGCCTCAAATGCAGGCGAAACAAACCAGTTAGCATCAAATCCAAGCGAAACACATGGTTTATTTTCAAATCAATGCGAAGTAGAAGGCTTATCCTCAAAGCCATGCGAAACAAATCGTTTAGCTTCAAATACTTGCGATATAATTGATAAAGCTTCAAATGCAGGAGAAACAAACGAGTTAGCTTCAAATCCAAGCGAAACAGATGATTTAGTTTCAAATCAATGCGAAGTAGATGGCTTAACTTCAAATCCATGCGAAACAAATGATTTAGCTTCAAATACTTGCGACGTAAATGATATAGCTTCAAATGCAGGCGAAACAAACCAGGTAGCTTCAATTCCATGCGAAACACATGATTTAGCTTAAAATTCATACGAAACAAATGATTTAGCTTCAAATACTTGCGATATAAACGATATACCTTCAAATGTAGGCAAAACAAACGAGTTAGCTTCAAATCCATGCGGAACACATGATTTAGCTTCAAATCAATACGAAGCACATGGTTTAGCTTCACATGCTTGCGAAACAAGTGGCTTAGCTTCAGATACTTGTGATAAACACGATTTAGCTTCAACTGCATGCGAAACAAACGAGTTAGTTTAAAATCCAAGCGAAACACACGATTTAGCTTCAAATCAATGCGAAGTAGAAGGCTTAGCTTCAAATCGTTGCCATAAGAATGATTTAGCTTCAAATACCTGCGATAGAAGTGATATAGCTTCAAATGCAGGCGAAACAAACGAGTTAGCTTCAAGTCTATGCGAAACACATCATTTAGCTTCAAATTCATGCGAAACACGTGGTTTAGCTTCATATTGTTGCGAAACAAATGGTTTAGATTCAGATACTTGTGATAAACATGATTTAGCTTCAAATGCAGGCGAAGCAAACGAGTTAGTTTCAAATCCATGCGAAACACATGATTTAGCTTCAAATCCAAGCGAAACACATGGTTTAGCTTCATATTCTTGCGAAAGAAATGGTTTAGCTTCATATACTTGTGATAAACATGATTTAGCTTCAACCGCATGCGAAACAAACGAGTTAGCTTTAAAACCAAGCGAGACACATGATTTAGCTTCAAATCAATGCGAAGTAGGTGGCTTAGCTTCATATCCATGCGAAACAAATGACTTAGCTTCAAATACTTGGGAATATAAGTGATACTGCTTCAAATGCATGCGAAACAAACGAGGTAGCTTCAAATCCATGCGAAACTAATGATTTTTCTTCAAATACTTGCGATACAAGTGAACTAGCTGCCAATGCAGGCGAAACAAACCAGGTAGCTTCAATTCCATGCGAAACACATGATTTAGCTTAAAATTCATGCGGAACAGATTATTTAGCTTCACATACTTGCGACTAAAATGATATAGCTTCAAATGCAGGCGAAACAAACGAGTTAGCTTCAAATCCAAGCGAAACACATGATTTACCTTCAAATGAATTCAAAGTAGAAGGCTTATCTTCAAAGCCATGCGACGCAAATGATTTAGCTTCAAATACTTGCGATATAATTGGTATAGCTTCAAATGCAGGCGAAACAAACAAGGGAGCTTCAAGTCTATGCGAAACACATGATTTAGCTTCAAATCCAAGCGAAACACATGGTTTAGTTTCATATTCTTGCAAAACAAATGGTTTAGCTTCATATACTTGTGATAAACTTTATTTAGCTTCAACCGCATGCGAAACAAACGAGTTAGCTTTAAAACCAAGCGAAACACATGATTTAGCTTCAAAGCAATGCGAAGTAGAAGGCTTAGCTTCATATCCATGCGAATCAAATGACTTAGCTTCAAATACTTGCGATATAAGTGATATAGCTTCAAATGCAGGCGAAACAAACGAGTTAGCTTCAAATCCAAGCGAAACACATGATTTACCTTCAAATTAATTTAAAGTAGAAGGCTTATATCCAAAGCCATGCGACACAAATGATTTAGCTTCAAATACTTGCGATATAAATGATATAACTTCAAATGCAGGCAAAACAAACGAGTTAGCTTCAAATCCATGCGGAACACATGATTTAGCTTCAAATCAATGCGATGCACATGGTTTAGCTTCATATTCTTGCGAAACAAGTGGTTTAGCTTCAGATACTTGTGATAAACATGATTTAGCTTCAACTGCATGCGAAACAAACGCGTTAGTTTAAAATGCAAGAGAAACACATGATTTAGCTTCAAATCAATGCGAAGTAGAAGGCTTAGATTCAAATCCATACGATACGAATGATTTAGCTTCAAATACTTGCGGTATAAATGAAGTAGCTTCAAATGCAGGCGAAAAAAACGAGTTAACTTCAAATCCAAGCGAAACACATGATTTACCTTCAAATTAATGCAAAGTAGAAGGCTTATCTTCAAAGCCATGCGACACAAATGATTTAGCTTCAAATACTTGCGATATAATTGATATAGCTTCAAATGCAGGCGAAACAAACGAGTTAGCTTCAATTCTGTGCGAAACACATGACTTAGCTTCAAATCCAAGCGAAACACATGATTTACCTTCAAATTAATGCAAAGTGGAAGGCTTATCTTCAAAGCCATGCAACACAAATGATTTAGCTTCAAATACTTGCAATATAATTGATATAGCATCAAATGCAGGCGAAACAAACGAGTTAGCTTCAAATCTGTGCGAAACACATGATTTAGCTTCAAATCAATGCGAAGTAGAAGGCTTAGCTTCAAATCCATGCGACACAAATGATTTAGCTTCAAATACTTGCGATAGAAGTGATATAACTTCAAATGAAACGAGTTAGCTTCAAATCCATGCGGAGCACATGATTTAGTTTCAAATACTTACGATATAATTGATATAGCTTCAAATGCAGGCGAAACAAACCAGATAGCTTCAATTCCATGCGAAACACATGATTTAGCTTATAATTCATGCGAAACAAATGATTTAGCTTCAATTACTTGCGATATAAATGATATCCCTTAAATGCAGGAGAAACAAACGAGTTAGCTTCAAATCCATGCGAAGCACATGATTTAGCTGCAAATCAATGCTATGTAGAAGGTTTAGCTTCAAATCCATGCGACACAAATGATTTAGATTCTGATACTATCGAAATAAGTGATATAGCTTCAAATGCAGACGAAACAAACCAGTTAGCTTCAAATCCAAGCGAAATACATGATTTAGCTTCATATCAAGGAGATGTAGAAGGTTTAGCTTCAAATCCAATCGAAACACATGATTTAGATACAAATCAATGCGATGTAGAATGTTTAGCTTCAAATCCGTGCGAAACAAATGATTTAGCTTCAAACACTTGGGATATAAGTGATATAGCTTCAACTGGAGACGAATCAAACGAGTTAGCTTCAAAATCCATGCGATACACATGATTTAGCTTCAACTCAATGAGTGGTAGAAGGCTTTGCTTCAAATCCGTGAGAAACAATTGATTTAGGTTCAGATGCTTGCGATATAAGTGATATAGCATCAAATACAGACGAAACAAACGAGTTAGCTTCAAAACCAAGCGAAACACATGATATAGCTTCAAATCAATGCGATGTAGAAGCCTTAGCTTCAAATCCATGCGGAACATATGATTTAGCTTCAAATTCTTGCTATATATGTGATATAGATTCTACTGCAGGCAAAACAAACGAGATAGCTTCGAATCCATGCGAAACACATGATTTAGCTGTAAATCAATGCTATGTAGGAGGTTTAGCTTCAAATCCATGCAATACACAAGATTTAGCTGCAAATCAATGCGAAGTATAAGGATTAGCTTCAAATCCATGCGAAACCAATGATTTAGATTAAAATACTTGCGATATAAGTGATATAGTGTCAACTGCAGGCGAAACAAACGAGTTAGCTACAAATCCACGCAAAAAACATGACTAACGTCAAATGAATGCGATATAGTAGACCTAATTCCAAATCCATGCGAAACACATGATTTAGCTGCAAATCAATGCGAAACACATGATTATGCTTCAAGACAATGCCACGTAGAAGGTTTAGCTTCACATCCATGCGACACAAATGATTTAGATTCTGATACTATCGAAATAAGTGATATAGCTTCAAATGCAGACGAAACAAACCAGTTAGCTTCAAATCCAAGCGAAATACATGATTTATCTTCACATCAAGGAGATGTAGAAGGTTTAGCTTCAAATCCAATCGAAACACATGATTTAGATTCAAATCAATGCGATGTAGAATGTTTAGCTTCATATCCGTGCGAAACAAAAAGATTTAGCTTCAAACACTTGGGATATAAGTGATATAGCTTCAAATGGAGACGAATCAAACGAGTTAGCTTCAAAATCCATGCGATTCACATGATTTAGCTTCAAATCAATGCTATGTAGAAGGTTTAGCTTCAAATCCATGAGAAACAAATGATTAAGCTTCAAATCCATGCGTAACACATGTTTTAGTTTCATATCCAAGCGAAACAAATGATTTAGCCTTAAATCAATGCGATGTAGAAGGCTTAGCTTCAAATCCATGCGAAACAAATGATTTAGCTTCAAATACTTGCGATATAAATGAAATAGCTTCAACTGCAGGCAAAACAAACAACTTAGCTTCAAATCCAAGCGAAACACATGGTGTAGCTTCATATTCTTGCGAAACAAATGGTTTAGCTTCAGATACCTGTGATAAACATGATTTACTTTCAACTGCATGCGAAACAATCGCGTCAGCTTCCAATCCAAAGGAAACAAGTGATCTCCCTTCAAATCAATGCGAAGTTGAAGGTTTAGCTTCAAATCAATGCGATGTATAAGGTTTAGCTTCAAATCCATGCGAAACCAATGATTTAGATTAAAATACTTGCGATATAAGTGATATAGTGTCAACTGCAGGTGAAACAAACGAGTTAGCTTCTAATCCATGCGCAGCACATGATTTAGCTGCAAATCAATGCTATGTAGAAGGTTTAGCTTCAAATCCATGAGAAACAAATGATTAAGCTTCAAATCCATGCGTAACACATGTTTTAGTTTCATATCCAAGCGAAACAAATGATTTAGCCTTAAATCAATGCGATGTAGAAGGCTTAGCTTCAAATCCATGCGAAACAAATGATTTAGCTTCAAATACTTGCGATATAAATTAAATAGCTTCAACTGCAGGCAAAACAAACGACTTAGCTTCAAATCCAAGCGAAACACATGGTTTAGCTTCATATTCTTGCGAAACAAATGGTTTTGCTTCAGATACCTGTGATAAACATGATTTACTTTCAACTGCATGCGAAACATTCGCGTCAGCTTCCAATCCAAAGGAAACAAGTGATTTCCCTTCAAATCAATGCGAAGTTGAAGGTTTAGCTTCAAATCAATGCGAAATAGAAGGCGTAGCTTCAAACCCATGCGACACAACTGATTAAGCTTCAAATATTTTGCGATATAATTGATAAAGCTTCACTTGCAGGCTAAACAACGAGTTAGCTTCAAATCCAAGCGAAACACATGATTTAGTTTCAAATCAATGCGAAGTAGAAGGCATAGCTTCAAATCCATGCGAAACACATGATTTAGCTTCAAATCAATGCGAAGTAGAAGGCTTAGCTTCAGAGCCATGCGACACAAATGATTTAGCTTCAAATACTTGCGATATAAGTGATATAGATTCAACTGCAGGCGAAACAAACGAGATAGCTTCAAATCCGTGCATATCAAATGATTTTTCTTCCAATACTTGCGATAAAAGTGAAGTAGCTTCAAAAGCAGGCGATACAAACCAGATAGCTTCAATTCCATGCGAAACACATGATTTAGCTTATAATTCATGCGAAACAAATGATTTAGCTTCAAATACTTGCGATATAAATGATATACCTTCAAATGCAGGAAAAACAAACGAGTTAGCTTCAAATCCATGCGAAACACATGGTTTAGTTTCAAATCAATGCGAAGTAGAAGGCTTATCCTCAAAGCCATGCGACACAAATGATTTAGCTTCAAATACTTGCGATATAATTGATAAAGCTGCAACTGCATACGAATCAAACGTGTTAGCTTCTAATCCATGCGAAACACATGATTTAGTTTCAAATCACTGCGCATTTGATGTCATAGCCTCAAATTCATGCGAAACAAACGATTTATCTTCAGATACTGGCGATGTAAGTGATATAGCATCAAATGCGGGCGTAAAGAACGAGTTATCTTCAAATCCATGCGAAACACATTATTTAGGTTCAAAACGAAAGATTTAGATTCAAATACTTGCGAATATAAGTGATATAGCTCCAAATGCAGGCGAAACAAACGAGTTAGCCTCAAATCCATGAGCAACACATGATTTATCTTCAAATCAATGCGAAGTAGAAGGCTTAGCTTCAAAAACATGAGAAACAAATGATTTAGCATCAGATACTTGCGATACAAGAGATATAGTTTCAGATGCAGGCAAAACAAGCGAGTTATCTACAAATGCATGCGAAACACATCATTTAGCTTCAAATCAATGCGGAGTAGTAGGCTTAGCTTCTAAACCATGCGAAACAAATGATTTAGCTTCAAATACTTGCGATATAAATGAACTAGCTTCAAATGCAGGCAAAACAAACGAGTTAGCTTCAAATCCATGCGGAAGACATGATTTAGCTTCAAAACAATGCGAAACACATGGTTTAGCTTCATATTCTTGCGAAACAAGTGGTTTAGCTTCAGATACTTGTGATAAACATGATTTAGCTTCAACTGCATGCGAAACAATCGAGTTAGCTTCAAATGCAAGGGAAACAAATGATATAGCTTCAAATCCATGCGAAACGCATGATTTAGCTTCAAATCAATGCGAAGTAGTAGGCGTGGCTTCAAATCCATGCGACACAAATGATTTAGCTTCAAATACTTGCGATATAATTGATAAAGCTTCATATGCACGCGAAACAAACGAGTTAGATTCAAATCCAAGCGAAACACATGATTTAGTTTCAAATCAATGCGAAGTAGAAGGCTTAGCTGCAAATCCATGCGACACAAATGATTTAGCTTCAAATACTTGCGATATAAATAATATAGCTTCAAATGCAGGCGAAACAAACGAGTTAGCTTCAAATCCAACTGAAACACATGTTTTAGTTTCAAATCAATGCGAAATAGAAGTCTTAGCTTCAAATCCATGCGAAACAAATGATTTAGCTTCACATACTTGCGATATAAATAATATAGCTTCAAATGCAGGCGAAATAAACGAGTTAGCTTCAAATCTGTGCGAAACACATGATTTACCTTCAAATCCAAGCGAAACACATGATTTACCTTCAAATTAATGCAAAGTAGAAGGCTTATCTTCACAGCCATGCGACACAAATGATTTAGCTTCAAGTACATGCGATATAATTGATATAGCTTCAAATGCAGGCGAAACAAACGAGTTAGCTTCAAATCCATGCGAAACGCATGATTTAGTTTCAAATCACTGCGAAACACATGATTTAGCTTCATATCAATCGAAGTAGAAGGCTTAGCTTCAAATCCAAGCGAATAAAATGGTTTAGCTACAAGTACTTGTGATATACATTATTTAGCAACAACTGCAAGCGAAACAAACGAGTAAGCTTCATATCCATGCGAAACACATGATTTAGCTGCAAATCAATGCGATGTAGTAGGTTTACCTTCAAATCCATGCGAATCAAATGATTTAGTCTCAAATACTTGTGATATGCATGATATAGCTTCAAATGCAGACGAAACAAACGCGTTAGCTTCGAATCCATGCGAAACAAATGATTTAGCTTCAAATACTTGCGATATAAATGAACTAGCTTCAAATGCAGGCAAAACAAACGAGTTAGCTTCAAATCCATGCGGAAGACATGATTTAGCTTCAAAACAATGCGAAACACATGGTTTAGCTTCATATTCTTGCGAAACAAGTGGTTTAGCTTCAGATACTTGTGATAAACATGATTTAGCTTCAACTGCATGCGAAACAATCGAGTTAGCTTCAAATGCAAGGGAAACAAATGATATAGCTTCAAATCCATGCGAAACGCATGATTTAGCTTCAAATCAATGCGAAGTAGTAGGCGTAGCTTCAAATCCATGCGACACAAATGATTTAGCTTCAAATACTTGCGATATAATTGATAAAGCTTCATATGCACGCGAAACAAACGAGTTAGATTCAAATCCAAGCGAAACACATGATTTAGTTTCAAATCAATGCGAAGTAGAAGGCTTAGCTGCAAATCCATGCGACACAAATGATTTAGCTTCAAATACTTGCGATATAAATAATATAGCTTCAAATGCAGGCGAAACAAACGAGTTAGCTTCAAATCCATGCGACACAAATGATTTAGCTTCAAATACTTGCGATATAAATAATATAGCTTCAAATGCAGGCGAAACAAACGAGTTAGCTTCAAATCCAAGCGATACACATGATTTAGCTTCAAATCAATGCGAAGTAGAAGGCTTAGCTTCAAATCCATGCGAAACACATGATTCTGCTTCAAATCAATGCGAAGTAGAAGACTTAGCATCAAATTCATGCGAATCAAATGATTTTGCTTCAAATACTTGTGATATACATCATATAGCTTCAAACGCAGGCGAAACAATCGCGTTAGGTTCAAATCCAAGGGAAACAAATGATTTAGCTTCAAATCAATGCGAAGTAGAAGGCTTATCTTCAAATACATGCGGAACAAATGATTTATATTCAAATACTAGCCATATAATTGATATAGTGTCAACTGCAGGCGAAAAAATCGACCTAGCTTCAAATCCAAGCGAAACACATGATTTAATTTCAAATCAATACGAAGTAGAAGGCTTAGCTTCAAATCCATGCGATACAAACGAGTTAGCATCAAATCCATGGGAAACACATGATTTAGCTTCAAATCAATGCGAAGTAGAAGGCGTAGCTTCAAATCCACGCGATACAAACGAGTTAGCATCAAATCCATGCGAAACACATGATTTAGCTTCAACTCACTGCGAAGTAGAAGGCTTAGCTTCAAATCCATGCGACACAAATGATTTAGTTTCAAATACTTGCGATATAATTGATATAGTGTCAACTGCAGGCGAAACAATCGACCTAGCCTCAAATCCAAGCGAAACACTTGATTTAGCTTCATATCAATGCGATGTAGATGGTTTAGCTTCAAATCCATGAGAAACAAATGATTTAGGTTCAGATACTTCAAATGTAGGTGGTATAGCTTCAAATGCAGGCGAAACGAACGAGTTAGCTCCAAATGCATGCGAAACAAATGATTTAGGTTCAGATACTTGCGATATAAGTGATATAGCTTCAAATGCAGGAGAAACAAACGAGTTGGCTTCAAATCCATTCAGAACACATGATTAAGCTCAAAAGCATGCTAATCACATGATTTAGGTTCAAATTCATGGGAAACACGTGGTTTAGCATAATATCCATGCGAATCAAACGGTTTAGCATTAAATACGTGTTATATTCATGATTTAGATTCAACTGCAGGCGAAACAAACGAGTAACATTCAAATTCATACAAAACACATGATTTAGCATGCAATCAATGCGAATTATAAGGATTAGCTTCAAACCCATGCGAATCAAATTATTTAGCTTCAAATACTAGCGAAACAAATGGTTTAGCTACAAATACTTGTGATATACATTACTTAGCTACGACTGCATGCGAAACAAACGTGTTAGATTCAAATCCATGCGTAACACATGATATAACTGCAAATCAATGCGATGTAGAAGGCTTAGCTTAAAATACCATCCAAATCAAATGGTTTAGCTTCAAATGCTAGTGATATACTTGATTTAGCTTCAACTGCATGTCAACCTAACAAGTTAGTTTCAAATCCAAGAGAAACACATGATTTAGCTTCAAATCAATGCGAAGTTTAAGGTTTAGCGTCAAAACCATGCGAATCAAATTGTTTAGCTTCAAATACTTGTGATATACATGATTTAGATTCAACTGCATGCGAAACAAACGCGTTAGCTTCAAATCCAACGGAAACACTTGATTTAGCTTTATATCAATACGATGTAGATGGTTTAGCTTCAAATCCATGAGAAACAAATGATTTTGCTTCAGATACTTGCGATATAAATGATATAGCTTCAAATGCAGGCGAAACAAACGAGTTAGCTTCAAATCCAAGCGAAACACATGATTTAATTTCAAATCAATACGAAGTAGAAGGCTTAGCTTCAAATCCATGCGACACAAATGATTTAGTTTCAAATACTTGCGATATAATTGATATAGCTTCAAATGCAGGCGAAACAAACGAGTTAGCTTCAAATCCAAGCGAAACACATGATTTAGTTTCAAATCAATGCGAAGTAGAAGGCTTAGCTTCAAATCCATGCGGAACAAATGATTTAGCTTCACATACTTGCGATACAAATGATATAGCTTCAAATGCAGGCGAAACAAACGAGTCACCTTCAAATACAAGCGAAACACATGATTTACCATCAAATTAATGCAAAGTAGAAGGCTTATCTTCAAAGCCATGCGACACAAATGATTTAGCTTCAAATATTTGCGATATAATTGATATAGCTTCAAATGCATGCGAAACAAATGAGTTAGCTTCAAATCTGTGCGAAACACATGATTCTGCTTCAAATCAATGCGAAGTAGAAGGCTTAGCTTCAAATCCATGCGAAGCAACTGGTTTATCTTCAAATTCTTGTGATATTCATGATTAAGCTTCAAATGCTTACGAAACACACGATTCAGGTTCAAATTCATGGGTAACACGTGGCTTAGCATCAAATACATGCGAAACAAATTGTTTAGCTTCAGATATTTATGATATACAGGAATTAGCTTCAACTGCATGCGAAACAAACGAGTTGGCTACAAATCCATGCAAAACACATGATTAAGCTAGAAATGCATGCGACAAAAATGATTTAGCTTCAAATACTTGCGATATAATTGATATAGCTTCAAATGCAGGCGAAACAAACGAGTTAGCATCAAGTCCATGCGAAACACATGATTTAGCTTCAAATCAATGTGATTTAGAAGGTTTAGCTTCAAATGCATGCGACACGAATGATTTAGCTTCAGATACTTCGGATATAAGTGATATAGCTTCAAATACAGGAGTATGTAACGAGTTAGCTCCAAACCCATGCGAAACAAATGATTTAGCTTCAAGTCCATGCGAAACAAATGATTTAGCTTCACATACTTGCGATATAAATGATTTAGCTTCACATACTTGCGATATAAATGATATAGCTTCTAATGCAGGCGAAACAAACGAGATAGCTTCAAATCCATGCGAAACACATGATTCTGCTTCAAATCAATGCGAAGTAGAAGGCTTAGCTTCAAATCCATGCGAATCAAATGATTTTGCTTCAAATACTTGTGATATACATCATATAGCTTCAAACGCAGGCAAAACAATCGCGTTAGCTTAAAATCCAAGGGAAACAAATGATTTAGCTTCAAACCAATGCGAAGTTGAAGGCTTAGCATCAAATCAATGTGAAACAAATGGTTTTGCTTCAAATTCTTGTGGTATACAGGATTTACCTTCAACTGCATACGAAACAAACGAGTTAGCTTCAAATCAATGCGCAACACATGGTTTAGCTTCATATTCTTGCGAAACAAATGGTTCAGATTCAGATACTTGTGATAAACATGATTTAGCTTCAAATGCAGGGGAAACAAACGAGTTAGCTTCAAATCCAGGCGAAACACATGATTTAGCTTCAAATCAATGCGAAGTAGAGGGCGTAGCTTCAAATCCAAGCGAAACACATGATTTAGTTTCAAATACTTGCGATATAATTGATATAGCTTCAAATCAATGCGAAGTAGAGGGCGTAGCTTCAAATCCAAGCGAAACACATGATTTAGTTTCAAATCAATGCGAAGTAGAAGGCTTAGCTGCAAATCCATGCGACACAAATGATTTAGCTTCAAATACTTGCGATATAAATAATATAGCTTCAAATGCAGGCGAAACAAACGAGTTAGCTTCAAATCCAACTGAAACACATGTTTTAGTTTCAAATCAATGCGAAATAGAAGGCTTAGCTTCAAATCCATGCGAAACAAATGATTTAGCTTCACATACTTGCGATATAAATAATATAGCTTCAAATGCAGGCGAAATAAACGAGTTAGCTTCAAATCTGTGCGAAACACATGATTTACCTTCAAATCCAAGCGAAACACATGATTTACCTTCAAATTAATGCAAAGTAGAAGGCTTATCTTCACAGCCATGCGACACAAATGATTTAGCTTCAAGTACATGCGATATAATTGATATAGCTTCAAATGCAGGCGAAACAAACGAGTTAGCTTCAAATCCATGCGAAACGCATGATTTAGTTTCAAATCACTGCGAAACACATGATTTAGCTTCATATCAATCGAAGTAGAAGGCTTAGCTTCAAATCCAAGCGAATAAAATGGTTTAGCTACAAGTACTTGTGATATACATTATTTAGCAACAACTGCAAGCGAAACAAACGAGTAAGCTTCATATCCATGCGAAACACATGATTTAGCTGCAAATCAATGCGATGTAGTAGGTTTACCTTCAAATCCATGCGAATCAAATGATTTAGTCTCAAATACTTGCGATATAAATGAACTAGCCTCAAATGCAGGCAAAACAAACGAGTTAGCTTCAAATCCATGCGGAAGACATGATTTAGCTTCAAAACAATGCGAAACACATGGTTTAGCTTCATATTCTTGCGAAACAAGTGGTTTAGCTTCAGATACTTGTGATAAACATGATTTAGCTTCAACTGCAAGCGAAACAATCGAGTTAGCTTCAAATGCAAGGGAAACAAATGATATAGCTTCAAATCCATGCGAAACGCATGATTTAGCTTCAAATCAATGCGAAGTAGTAGGCGTAGCTTCAAATGCATGCGACACAAATGATTTAGCTTCAAATACTTGCGATATAATTGATAAAGCTTCATATGCACGCGAAACAAACGAGTTAGATTCAAATCCAAGCGAAACACATGATTTAGTTTCAAATCAATGCGAAGTAGAAGGCTTAGCTGCAAATCCATGCGACACAAATGATTTAGCTTCAAATACTTGCGATATAAATAATATAGCTTCAAATGCAGGCGAAACAAACGAGTTAGCTTCAAATCCATGCGACACAAATGATTTAGCTTCAAATACTTGCGATATAAATAATATAGCTTCAAATGCAGGCGAAACAAACGAGTTAGCTTCAAAACCAAGCGATACACATGATTTAGCTTCAAATCAATGCGAAGTAGAAGGCTTAGCTTCAAATCCATGCGAAACACATGATTCTGCTTCAAATCAATGCGAAGTAGAAGACTTAGCTTCAAATCCATGCGAATCAAATGATTTTGCTTCAAATACTTGTGATATACATCATATAGCTTCAAACGCAGGCGAAACAATCGCGTTAGGTTCAAATCCAAGGGAAACAAATGATTTAGCTTCAAATCAATGCGAAGTAGAAGGCTTATCTTCAAATACATGCGGAACAAATGATTTATATTCAAATACTAGCCATATAATTGATATAGTGTCAACTGCAGGCGAAACAATCGACCTAGCTTCAAATCCAAGCGAAACACATGATTTAATTTCAAATCAATACGAAGTAGAAGGCTTAGCTTCAGATCCATGCGGAACAAATGATTTAGCTTCACATACTTGCGATACAAATGATATAGCTTCAAATGCAGGCGAAACAAACGAGTCACCTTCAAATTCAAGCGAAACACATGATTTAGCTTCAAATTAATGCAAAGTAGAAGGCTTATCTTCAAAGCCATGCGACACAAATGATTTAGCTTCAAATATTTGCGATATAATTGATATAGCTTCAAATGCATGCGAAACAAATGAGTTAGCTTCAAATCTGTGCGAAACACATGATTCTGCTTCAAATCAATGCGAGGTAGAAGGCTTAGCTTCAAATCCATGCGAATCAAATGATTTTGCTTCAAATTCTTGTGATATACATCATATAGCTTCAAACGCAGGCGAAACAATCGCGTTAGGTTCAAATCCAAGTGAAACAAATGATTTAGCTTCAAATCAATGCGAAGTTGAAGGCTTAGCTTCAAATCGATGCGAAACACATGATTTTGCTTCAAATCAATGCGAAGTAGAAGGCTTAGCATCAAATCCATGCGAAGCATCTGGTTTATCTTCAAATTCTTGTGATATTCATGATTAAGCTTCAAATGCTTACGAAACACATGATTCAGATTCAAATTCATGGGTAACACGTGGCTTAGCATCAAATACATGCGAAACAAATTGTTTAGCTTCAGATATTTATGATATACAGGAATTAGCTTCAACTGCATGCGAAACAAACGAGTTAGCATCAAATCCAACCGAAACACTTGATTTAGCTTCATATCAATGCGATGTAGATGGTTTAGCTTCAAATCCATGAGAAACAAATGATTTAGCTTCAGATACTTGCGATATAAATTATATAGCTTCTAATCCAGGCGAAGCAAACGAGTTAGATTCAAATCCAAGCGAAAAACTTGATTCATGTTCAAATCAATGCGATGCAGAAGGTTTAGCTACAAATCCGTGCGAGACAAATGACTTTGATTCCAATACTTGCGATATAATTGATATAGATTCAAGTGCATGCGAAACAAACGAGTTGGCTACAAATCCATGCAAAACACATGATTAAGCTAGAAATGCATGCGAAACAAATGATTTAGGTTCAAATTAATGTGAAGTTGCAGGCTTGGCTTCAAATCCATGCAAAACAAATGGTTCAGCTTCAAATACTTGTGATATACATGATTTAGGTTCAAATGCAGGCGAAACAAACGAGTTAGCTTCAAATCCCAACGAAACACATGATTTAGCTTCAAATCAATGCGAAGTAGAAGGCTTAGCTTCAAATCCATGCGGAACAAATGATTTAGCTTCAGATAATTCCGAAATAAGCGATATAGCATCAAAAGCAGGCGGAACAAACGAGTTAGCATCAAATCCATGCGAAACACATGATTTAGCTTCAAATCAATGCGATTTAGAAGGTTTAGCTTCAAATCCATGCGACAGGAATGATTTAGCTTCAGATACTTCGGATATAAGTGATATAGCATCAAATACAGGAGAAACTAACGAGTTAGCTCCAAACCCATGCTAAACAAGTGATTTAGCTACAAATCAATGCGAAGTAGAAGGCTTATCTTCAAATACATGCGGAACAAATGATTTATATTCAAATACTTGCCATATAATTGAAATAGTGTCAACTGCAGGCGAAACAATCGACCTAGCCTCAAATCCAAGCGAAACACTTGATTTAGCTTCATATCAATGCGATGTAGATGGTTTAGATTCAAATCCATGAGAAACAAATGATTTAGGTTCAGATACTTCAAATGTAGGTGGTATAGCTTCAAATGCAGGCGAAACGAACGAGTTAGCTCCAAATGCATGCGAAACAAATGATTTAGGTTCAGATACTTGCGATATAAGTGATATAGCTTCAAATGCAGGAGAAACAAACGAGTTGGCTTCAAATCCATTCAGAACACATGATTAAGCTCAAAAGCATGCTAATCACATGATTTAGGTTCAAATTCATGGGAAACACGTGGTTTAGCATAATATCCATGCGAATCAAACGGTTTAGCCTTAAATACGTGTTATATTCATGATTTAGATTCAACTGCAGGCGAAACAAACGAGTAACATTCAAATTCATACAAAACACATGATTTAGCATCCAATCAATGCGAATTAGAAGGATTAGCTTCAAACCCATGCGAATCAAATTATTTAGCTTCAAATACTAGCGAAACAAATGGTTTAGCTACAAATACTTGTGATATACATTACTTAGCTACGACTGCATGCGAAACAAACGTGTTAGATTCAAATCCATGCGTAACACATGATATAACTGCAAATCAATGCGATGTAGAAGGCTTAGCTTAAAATACCATCCAAATCAAATGGTTTAGCTTCAAATGCTAGTGATATACTTGATTTAGCTTCAACTGCATGTCAACCTAACAAGTTAGTTTCAAATCCAAGAGAAACACATGATTTAGCTTCAAATCAATGCGATGTAGAAGGTTTAGCTTCAAATCAAAGCGAAACACATGATTTAGCTTCAAATCAATGCGATTTAGAAGCTTTAGCTTCAAATCAATGCGATTAAAATGATTTAGCTTCAAATACTTGTGATATACATGATATAGCTTTAACTGCATGCGAAACAAATGAGTTAGTTTCAAATCCAAGCTAAATACATGATTTAGCTTCAAATCAATACGATCTAGAAGGGGTAGCTTCAAATCCTAGCGAAACACATGATTTAGCTTCAAAATAATGCGAAGTAGTAGGCTTAGCAACCAACCCATGCGAAAAAAATGGTTTAGCTTCAAATATTTGTGCTATACATGATTTAGCATCAACTGCATGCGAATCAAAGGAGTTAGCTTCAAATCCATGCGAAACACATGATTTAGCTGCAAATCAATGCGATGTAGAATGTTTAGCTTCAAATCCGTACGAAACAAATGATTTAGCTTCAAACACTTGGGATATAAGTGATATAGCTTCAAATGCAGACGAATCAAACGAGTTAGCATCAAAATCCATGCGATACACATGATTTAGATTCAAATCAATGCGAGGAAGAAGGCTTTGCTTCAAATCCAAGAGAAACAATTGATTTAGGTTCAGATGCTTGCGATATAAGTGATATAGCATCAAATGCAGACGAAACAAACGAGTTAGCTTCAAAATCCATGCGAAACACATGATTTAGCTTCAAATCAATGCGATGTATAAGGATTAGCTTCAAATCCATGTGGAACAAATGATTGAGCTTCAAACCCTTGGAATATAGGTGATATAGCTTCAAATGCAGGTGAAACAAACGAGTTAGCTTCTAATCCATGCGCAGCACATGATTTAGCTGCAAATCAATGCTATGTAGAAGGTTGAGCTTCAAATCCGTGCGAAACAACTGATTTAGCTTCAAACACTTGGGATATAAGTGATATAGCTTCAAATGGAGACGAATCAAACGAGTTAGCTTCAAAATCCATGCGATACACATGATTTAGCTTCAAATCAATGCGTGGTAGAAGGATTTGCTTCAAATCCATGAGAAACGATTGATTTATGTTCAGATACTTGCGATATATGTGATATAGCATCAAATGGAGACGAAACAAACGAGTTAGCTTCAAAACCAAGCGAAACACATGATTCAGAATCTAATCAATGCGATGTAGAAGCCTTAGCTTCAAATCCATGCGGAACAAATGATTTAGCTTCAAATACTTGCTATATAAGTGATATAGATTCTAATGCAGGCGAAACAAACGAGATAGCTTCAAATCCATGCGAAACACATTATTTAGCTGTAAATCAATCCTATGTAGAAGGTTTAGCTTCAATTCCATGCAATACACAAGATTTAGCTTCAAATCAATGCGATGTAGAAGCCTTAGCTTCAAATCCATGCGGAACAAATGTTTTAGCTTCAAATACTTGCTATATAAGTGATAAAGATTATACGACAGGCGAAACAAACGAGATAGCTTCACATCCATGCGAAACACATGATTTAGCTGTAAATCAATGCGAAACACATGATTATGCTTCAAGACAATGCCACGTAGAAGGTTTAGCTTCACATCCATGCGACACAAATGATTTAGATTCTGATACTATCGAAATAAGTGATATAGTTTCAAATGCAGACGAAACAAACCAGTTAGCTTCAAATCCAAGCGAAATACATGATTTAGCTTCATATCAAGGAGATGTAGAAGGTTTAGCTTCAAATCCAATCGAAACACATGATTTAGATTCAAATCAATGCGATGTAGAATGTTTAGCTTCAAATCCGTGCGAAACAAAAAGATTTAGCTTCAAACACTTGGGATATAAGTGATATAGCTTCAAATGGAGACGAATCAAACGAGTTAGCTTCAAAATCCATGCGAAACACATGATTTAGCTTCAAATCCAAGCGAAACACATGGTTTAGCTTCATATTCTTGCGAAACACGTGGTTTAGCTTCATATTCTTGCGAAACAAATAGTTTAGATACAGATACTTGTGATAAACATGATTTAGCTTCAAATGCAGGCGAAACAAACGAGTTAGTTTCAAATCCATGGGAAACACATGATTTAGCTTCAAATCCAAGCGAGACACATGGTTTAGCTTCATATTCTTGCGAAACAAATGGTTTAGCTTCATATACTTGTGATAAACATGATTTAGCTTCAACCGCATTCGAAACAAACGAGTTAGCTTTAAAACCAAGCGAGACACATGATTTAGCTTCAAATCAATCCGAAGTAGGAGGCTTATCTTCATATCCATGCGAAACAAATGACTTAGCTTCAAATACTTGCGAATATAAGTGATACTGCTTCAAATGCATGCGAAACAAACGAGTTAGCATCAAATCCATGCGAAACACATGATTTAGCTAAAAATCAATGCGAAGTAGAAGGCGTAGCCTCAAATCCATGCGGAACAAATGATTTAGCTTCAAATACTTGCGATATAAGTGATATAGATTCAACTGCAGGCGAAACAAACGAGTTAGCTTCAAATCCAAGCGAAACACATGATTTAGTTTCAAATCAATGCGAGGAAGAAGGCTTTGCTTCAAATCCAAGAGAAACAATTGATTTAGGTTCAGATGCTTGCGATATAAGTGATATAGCATCAAATGCAGACGAAACAAACGAGTTAGCTTCAAATCTAAACGAAACACATGATTTAGCTTCAAATCAATGCGATGTAGAAGCCTTAGCTTCAAATCCATGCGGAACAAATGATTTAGCTTCAAATACTTGCTATATGAGTGATGTAGATTCTACTGCAGGCGAAACAAACGAGATAGCTTCAAATCCATGCGAAACACATGATTTAGCTGTTAATCAATGCTATGTAGAATGTTTAGCTTCAAATCCATGCAATACACAAGATTTAGCTTCAAAGCGATGCTATGTAGAAGGAAACACATGATTTAGCTTAAAATTCATGCGAAACAAATGATTTAGCTTCAAATCCATTCGGAACACATGATTTAGTTCCAAATCAATGCGAACTAGATGTCTCAGCTACAAATCCATGGGAAACAAGTGATTTTTCTTCAAATACTTGCGATACAAGTGATATAGATTCAAGTGCAGACGAAACATCGAGTTTGCTTCAAATCCAAGCGAAACACATGATTTAGTTTCAAATCAATGCGAGGAAGAAGGCTTTGCTTCAAATCCAAGAGAAACAATTGATTTAGGTTCAGATGCTTGCGATGTAAGTGATATAGCATCAAATGCAGGCGAAACAATCGATTTAGCTTCAAATCCATGCGAAACACATGATTATGCTTCAAGACAATGCCACGTAGAAGGTTTAGCTTCAAATCCATGCGACACAAATGATTTAGATTCTGATACTATCGAAATAAGTGATATAGCTTCAAATGCAGACGAAACAAAGCAGTTAGCTTCAAATCCAAGCGAAATACATGATTTAGCTTCATATCAAGGAGATGTAGAAGGTTTAGCTTCAAATCCAATCGAAACACATGATTTAGATTCAAATCAATGCGATGTAGAATGTTTAGCTTCAAATCCGTGCGAAACAAATGATTTAGCTTCAAACACTTGGGATATAAGTGATATAGCTCCAAATGGAGACGAATCAAACGAGTAAGCTTCAAAATCCATGCGATACACATGATTTAGCTTCAAATCAATGCGTGGTAGAAGGCTTTGCTTCAAATCCATGAGAAACAATTGATTTAGGTTCAGATACTTGCGATATAGGTGATATAGCATCAAATGCAGACGAAACAAACGAGTTAGCTTCAAAACCAAGTGAAACACATGATTTAGCTTCAAATCAATGCAATGTAGAAGCCTTAGCTTCAAATCCATGCGGAACAAATGATTTAGCTTCAAATTCTTGCTATATAAGTGATATAGATTCTAATGCAGGCGAAACAAACGAGATAGCTTCAAATCCATGCGAAACACATTATTTAGCTGTAAATCAATGCTATGTAGAAGGTTTAGCTTCAAATCCATGCAATACACAAGATTTAGCTTCAAATCAATGCGATGTAGAAGCCTTAGTTTCAAATCCGTGCGGAACAAATGATTTAGCTTCAAATACTTGCTATATAAGTGATAAAGATTATACGGCAGGCGAAACAAACGAGATAGCTTCACATCCATGCGAAACACATGATTTAGCTGTAAATCAATGCTATGTAGAAGGTTTAGCTTCAAATCCATGCAATACACAAGATTTAGCTTCAAATCAATGCGATGTATAAGGTTTAGCTTCAAATCCATGCGAAACCAATGATTTAGATTAAAATACTTGCGATATAAGTGATATAGTGTCAACTGCAGGCGAATCAAACGAGTTAGCTACAAATCCACGCAAAAAACATGACTAACGTCAAATCAAAGCGATATAGTAGATCTAATTCCAAATCCATACGAAACACATAATTTAGCTGCAAATCAATGCGAAACACATGATTATGCTTCAAGACAATGCCACGTAGAAGGTTTAGCTTCACATCCATGCGACACAAATGATTTAGATTCTGATACTATCGAAATAAGTGATATAGCTTCAAATGCAGACGAAACAAACCAGTTACCTTCATATCCAAGCGAAATACGTGATTTAGCTTCATATCAATGCGATGTAGAAGCCTTAGCTTCAAATCCATGCGGAAAAAATGATTTAGCTTCAAATTCTTGCTATATAAGTGATATAGATTCTACTGCAGGCGAAACAAACGAGATAGCTTCGAATCCATGCGAAACACATGATTTGGCTGTAAATCAATGCTATGTAGGAGGTTTAGCTTCAAATCCATGCAATACACAAGATTTAGCTGCAAATCAATGCGATGTATAAGGATTAGCTTCAAATCCATGTGGAACAAATGATTGAGCTTCAAACCCTTGGAATATAGGTGATATAGCTTCAAATGCAGGTGAAACAAACGAGTTAGCTTCTAATCCATGCGCAGCACATGATTTAGCTGCAAATCAATGCTATGTAGAAGGTTGAGCTTCAAATCCGTGCGAAACAACTGATTTAGCTTCAAACACTTGGGATATAAGTGATATAGCTTCAAATGGAGACGAATCAAACGAGTTAGCTTCAAAATCCATGCGATACACATGATTTAGCTTCAAATCAATGCGTGGTAGAAGGATTTGCTTCAAATCCATGAGAAACGATTGATTTATGTTCAGATACTTGCGATATATGTGATATAGCATCAAATGGAGACGAAACAAACGAGTTAGCTTCAAAACCAAGCGAAACACATGATTCAGAATCTAATCAATGCGATGTAGAAGCCTTAGCTTCAAATCCATGCGGAACAAATGATTTAGCTTCAAATACTTGCTATAAAAGTGATATAGATTCTAATGCAGGCGAAACAAACGAGATAGCTTCAAATCCATGCGAAACACATTATTTAGCTGTAAATCAATGCTATGTAGAAGGTTTAGCTTCAATTCCATGCAATACACAAGATTTAGCTTCAAATCAATGCGATGTAGAAGCCTTAGCTTCAAATCCATGCGGAACAAATGTTTTAGCTTCAAATACTTGCTATATAAGTGATAAAGATTATACGACAGGCGAAACAAACGAGATAGCTTCACATCCATGCGAAACACATGATTTAGCTGTAAATCAATGCGAAACACATGATTATGCTTCAAGACAATGCCACGTAGAAGGTTTAGCTTCACATCCATGCGACACAAATGATTTAGATTCTGATACTATCGAAATAAGTGATATAGTTTCAAATGCAGACGAAACAAACCAGTTAGCTTCAAATCCAAGCGAAATACATGATTTAGCTTCAAATCCAAGCGAGACACATGGTTTAGCTTCATATTCTTGCGAAACAAATGGTTTAGCTTCATATACTTGTGATAAACATGATTTAGCTTCAACCGCATTCGAAACAAACGAGTTAGCTTTAAAACCAAGCGAGACACATGATTTAGCTTCAAATCAATCCGAAGTAGGAGGCTTATCTTCATATCCATGCGAAACAAATGACTTAGCTTCAAATACTTGCGAATATAAGTGATACTGCTTCAAATGCATGCGAAACAAACGAGTTAGCATCAAATCCATGCGAAACACATGATTTAGCTAAAAATCAATGCGAAGTAGAAGGCGTAGCCTCAAATCCATGCGGAACAAATGATTTAGCTTCAAATACTTGCGATATAAGTGATATAGATTCAACTGCAGGCGAAACAAACGAGTTAGCTTCAAATCCAAGCGAAACACATGATTTAGTTTCAAATCAATGCGAAGTAGATGGCTTAGCTTCATATCCATGCGAAACAAATGACTTAGCTTCAAATACTTGCGAATATAAGTGATACAGCTTCAAATGCCATGCGAAACAAACGAGTTAGCATCAAATCCATGCGACACACATGATTTAGCTAAAACTCAATGCAAAGTAGAAGGCGTAGCTTCAAATCCATGCGGAACAAATGATTTAACTTCAAATACTTGCGATATAAGTGATATAGATTCAACTGCAGGCGAAACAAACGAGGTAGATTCAAATCCATGCGAAACAAATGATATTTCTTCAAATACTTGCGAAACAAATGATTTAGTTTCAAATACTTGCGTTATAAATGATATAACATCAAATGCAGGCAAAACAAACGAGTTAGCTTCAGATCCATTCGGAACACAAGATTTAGATTCAAATCAATGCGAAGCACATGGTTTAGCTTCATATACTTGCGAAACAATTGGTTTGGCTTCAGATACATGTGATAAACATGATTTAGCTTCAACTGCATGCGAAACAAACGAGTTAGTTTAAAATCCATGCGAAACACACGATTTAGCTTCAAATCAATGCGAAGTAGAAGGCTTAGCTTCAAATCGATGCCATACGAATGATTTAGCTTCAAATACCTGCGATAGAAGTGATATAGCTTCAAATGCAGGCGAAACAAACGAGTTAGCTTCAAGTCTATGCGAAACACATGATTTAGCTTCACATTCAAGCGAAACACGTGGTTTAGCTTCATATTGTTGCGAAACAAATGGTTTAGATTCAGATACTTGTGATAAACATGATTTAGCTTCAAATGCAGGCGAAGCAAACGAGT